>NC_077223.1:59300712-59584275 GCF_024763615.1 Phlebotomus papatasi
CAAAGAGATAAGAATAATATGCAAAAATTGTAACTGCTTCGTTGTTAAAATGCCCCACCTTCCCCTATCCTGAAAACTTAATAATATCCATTCAATTGATTTTGTTCAATGCCTTTTTGAATTCACAAAAAATTCTTATCATTTTTATCTTAATCCTATTACGATTTTGGGATAATTTATTTAGAGGGAAGTGGGGCATATTTGAAGTGGGGCAGCTTTAAAATTCAACTTTTCCCTCCTATTTGCAACTGAAAAGGGACAGATAATCCTAACCGGCTTATTGTAGGTGAGATTCTTAACGTGAGCTAACTCGTAATGTACGCAAATTCGATTTAGAGCTGAAGTTGGGAGACGCCATTCAGTTATCTTGAATCAAATTCGTGAAATTATACAAATTTTGTATTTAAACCAAAATATCAAGGATTTGGATGAACTGGCACAAAAGTGATATATGGGTGAAATGTAGACCAGAATGTTCTCTATAATTTTTCCATAGAACATGATCTCATCGATTACTCAGAATCCAAGATAAGCGAGGTTTTTTGTTTCTTAACTCGTTTTTTCATCCAGAGTTCCCCAAGTAGTCATTTGTTGAACTTCAACTATATCAAAGAATTGTTGTATTTTGTGAGTCTTTCCATTTAAAACCATATTTTAAGTGTCTTTGTGGAGTAAAGGCAGTCAAATTGGCATCTGAGTGATTTCAAAGCGTTATTATTGGAAAAATCAATTTTTTGACACTTAAACGGCAAAATCGGAGTGATAGCGTAGTCTGAATGGAAAATGATGTATGGACGAAATGTAGAGACAAATGTGTTCTACAATTATGTTGAAGTAATCATCAAAATCAGTTCAGCGACAGTCGAGATAATTGAGGTTATGTGATATTGAAATTGGTTTTTCGACTGTGGCGCCCCTGGTGTTGGTCCCACGAAGTTCAAATATTCTAGAAAGTTGTAGCATTTGGTGAGATCTTTCGTTTAGGCCCTCATTCATCAAAATCGGTCACATAGAACCGGAGATATGATTTTTTGAATTTCGTGAACTTTGACCCCTCATATCTCCGGTTCTATTGAAACCACAGCGCACATACGCACCATTTTGGAAACGTCCTAGACTGGACTACAACATACTAAAATTTCATTAACTTGCACAATGCCGTTTTTGAGAAAAGTGACTTTGAATTTCGATGAATTTTGACGCTATCACAGCGCCACCTGTGGTGAATTTTTGAACTTCCATCTGAAAGTGCTCATCGATACGAAACCAAAAAGGTAAAATTTAGGTCGCTATGTTAATTAGAACCGGAGATAGAGGCCGGTCAATGTTCGAACTTTGACCCCTTATAGCTCGGGTCAGGGGTTATGGATCGACTTAAGGTTTTTTTTGTTTGTTAGGTATAATCAACGGCTACAACATACTAAAATTTCAGCCCGATGCACAATGGAATTTTTGAGTTATTTAACTTATAAGATTTAAAAATTTTCTTTTTAATAATAGCGCCCCTAGCGGTGGTTTTATGAACTTGTGATGTTAGAAGGGGAAGTGGCATTTCACGAGAGCTTTCCAAAAAGCCGTCACTTTTTAAATTCTGACAATTAGAACCGGAGTTATGGCCATTTTAAGAAAAAATTTTTGGACCCTTATAGCTCGGGTCAGGGGGGTCGGGGGACCTTAAGTTTAGTATTGATGGAAAGCTCTAAGACCCAGCTATAACATACTAAAATTTGAGCCCGCTCGATGCCATAGGGGCGGAGCTATTGAGAAAACAAAAAAAGGGGGGTCTTCAAAATGGCGGAAGGAGGGGTGGGGGGTGGGGGGTCAATGCACCAAGTTGCAATTTTCACCCGATATATAACCTTTGCCGAAAACCGCAAGTCGATATCTTTTTTAGTTTAGGAGCTATTAAGCTCCAAAGAGCGGCCGGCCGGCCGGCCGGCCGGCCGGGAACGTAAAATAGCCACATATATATTCGTGATCAGGAAGTGGCGAAACACATTTTGGCCAAGTTTGAGGTCGATCGGACGACATGAAATTTTGTTAGGATTATAGTAGGTGAGATTGTTAAGAATCTCACCTAATAGGGCTTGCAATGATAAAATTTAGTTGCACAAATCATTGGGAAATACATCATGAAAAGGCCCAATTCCAGTAGAAAAACGCTAATTTTTGAAGCTGCTCTATTTCAAAGTTGCCTCACTATCCCTTATATTCGCATTCACTTGATTTTCGGGTGTCTTGATTGGTTTTAGTAGATCGATAGATTTCCATTTCGTTGCGTTTAAAATAATAAATTTTCTAAATACATTCCAAAGCTAAGAGATACTCCGCAAGTTACTAGAAATTACTGAACATTTTAAAATTATTTGGAAAGTATAATTAGAAGAGATGAGTTAAGGTTTTGAAATTAAAGCGCTGAAAGCCTTGATGAAGTAAATAATTTATTAGTGGAAATATTTCTAGAAATAACAGCGAGTTATTCCGCTTTATCCTTCCTTCCTGTTCTGCTAATCTTGACTGTAATGGAATATGAGAATAGTGTAGGTAGGGAATATTTTCAGGTAAACAGCTTTCGGGAAAATTCCAAGCTCTTGCTTCACAAATTTTTCATATGAAAAGCAGGAATTTCATCACCAATATAAACTTTTTATACTCAACTATAGCAATATAATGTGAAAGTCTTTATCAAGTGCAGAAACTCATTTAAATTGACTTTTCCTGGAACCGTTCTCGATAATCGTCTATATAGCAACAGTTTTGTATAAGATTTCTAGAAAAAGAATATTCCTGACAAGAAGTTTCTGAAGTGCATCCCCTTCAGGAAAAAAAGATCACGGGAAAGTTTTTTACTCATATTCTCAATAATACGTTCTCAAGTAGATACCAAACATCCTTATAAAGATGTTTCCTTACAAATGAAAAAAAAACTAACGTAATTTCCAATAAATCTTGCGAAATATAATCCAAAAATGGAAAACTGGTACATAAAGTTATAAAATCGATAAGAAATCACACAGAATTCTTATCTCGAGAAAATCCCTCTGAGGAAAACCTTTGGTTCACTCAAGATATTAAATTTCTCTCAAATCACACATATTCAAAAGTTTATCCTGCAAAATCAGAGAAGATCCACAATGCGTTGAAGGAAGTTCAATGAGAGTGGTTTTTTTTAATGAAATTTATTCATTAAAGTCTTCTTCAGACTGGAGCTTGAATTAAAAAGAAACGAAAAGCGTCATGATGAAAAATGTGGATTTTGCTGAGGATGTGGGGAAAAAGAAGAAATCAATGAATATTTGAGCAGAGGGGTGAGAGTAATGTCTCATTAGCCTGCTCCACTTTCAGCCTCATTAGTCTGGCCTAATTTATTCTCCTGATTAACTCAAAAGAACCAAGTGAAATAGTACTTTAAAGTTGTGATTCTTTTAATAACACAGCTATTGTGAAGCTGCAATTTTTTTTAGAACCAAGATACAATATAAATAGCGCACAGAGGCGATTTTAGTGGCATTTTAAGATTTTTTTTTTAAATTTTCAATTTAAGATTGATAAAGAATTTTAAGTACTGTCCAAATGCGATTTTACCTCAAGAAGTTAATTATAGAAGTTTTCCTAAAGCTATCTTCAGACTAGTGATATATTCCAGTTCCCGAAAGTCCCGAAAGCCTCAATACCAATCTACTTTATTGATTTTTATAATGTAATAGGTCATTTACCTTTAATAATCCAATCCAAAGTCAAAATTTTTCCAAGAAATCTCTATTGATAAGAAATTACAGAAATTAAACCACATGGCTAAACCTCAGGTATGAAACCCCGTTTACTTTTTAAGTTACGTTTTCAAGATTTTCCAAAAATTATTAGTAATAAAAAGTGACATTTTGGCATAGAATATACATAGCACATAACACTTCATATTCAATGCTCTAAAACGCATCCTGCGATTCTTTTTTTAATTTTTGGATATATTTTTGAGATTACCTAAGGCGGACATTTCGGCCATATATACGAAAATACCGTTGAACCGTTCCTGGTTTTTCCAGGTTAAACGTTAAAAAGGTTCTAAAGAGCGTATTTCTCAACGAATGGTATCATGTTATCGCTCGTTGTGAATGTTTTGGAATTTCAGATATGTCTAGACTCTGGACCAGTTTCAATCGGTTGCGAACCGGTAATGAGCCGCATATGAACCGATAAGTAATTTTTATCCGAAATTCAATTGTATAGTTGGATAATGAGCTAGCATGATGGATATTCTATGGGGACCGAAAGCTCTGGGCAAGACAGAAAATTTGTTTTTCTTCTTGAGGTGAAATAAATTTCCACTGGCGATTATCGGAAGTGTCCCCATAGAAAATTTAATTGTATACTCCTAAGCAATTTTGGGTGATCTTTTGAATAATTTATGAATCGATTTAAATCGGTTTTGAACCGGTAAACGATGAATGATACGACAACACTTTTGAGGTACAACACCGAATTCACAAGTTTAAGCAATTCGCAAGGCATGGGACGCTTTCCACCCCTAATTTATTTATCGTATATATATATTTTTTTTTCAAACTAATACGGGGCTCAATAATTACTTTTTTACTCTACGGACTCCGATAGAGTCAACTTGGACTCAAATTGACTCTGATAGAGTCAACTTTTCTTTTATTATTGAACTAATAATATTATATCATATTATTATGATGTTTTCGGAATTATAATCAGTCTTTTTTTGTACCAACGTAACATTTTTGACACAAAAAAAAACATTTTTATAAGGACATGGTAATTTTATGACAAAATTCGTATATTAAGCATTTAATCATTTGATGTCAAAATTATTATTTACAATAAAATTCTTTTCGCTACTTTGAGCCTTTTGACCTATGGAAAGTCCTCTTGTCTATTTGCTTATATACCAGACACAATTCTAAATTCAGTTAAAATACTAAAAATAAGCCCTAGACAACCCGTAAACTCCTACAACCAAGCCTACAACTCCTTTACATCTTTATCTTTTGAATTAAGCATTTTTATTTATTTATTTTTTTAAAGAAAATCTCTGAATTCATGAAATCATACATGAAATTGTTAGTAGTAGGAAAATGTAATTTTGAATTTGATAGTACCGCAAATATCTCATCGTTGTTAAGGAGGTAAGCCATAATTTTATTGATTTTACACTTGAATAATAATTTTGATACATAATTAATTTTAAAGTGAATAATATTACGACACAAACAAAAATTAAAATTATGAACTTCAATTATAAAAGGAGAAACGTAGAGAATGCTAAGATATTTTAAATACAACATAGTAAAGACACTTTTCCTAAATGTATTGGAACTTTCTAAAGAACCTACATCTTTAAAATATGTAAATATTAAACGATCATAAAGATGACCCTTACAAACGAAAATGTATAAATTTATTTTAAGTTACATTTTCAATTTAAAAGATTAGGATCTCAAAAGAAAATTTGGGTCAAAAACAAATAAGCAACAGAAAATTAAAACTGATCAGCAAAAAATTAATATTAATAATATAAATAAATTAATAATATTGGTCAGTAAAATATTAAGTCTAGTCGGTAAATTATTGAATTTTGTTCAATAAATTCCAAAACCTTCACAAAACTGGTATAATTTATATAAATAACATCGAATATGGTTACATATAAAATGAATTAAATGAAAATTAAATGAAACTTTAAAGTTTTTCGATAATAATATATTGATTTCTCTTTTACTTGAGTCAATGAAAGCTCAAAAGGAGCGACTTACAATAATCTTTATAAAGAATTTATGGGTTAATTAAATAAAATATTCTAATATCATATTAAATTTATTAAAATAATCTAGTACGAACATAAAAACATACCCCTTTCTATCAAAATTTCTCATTTTAATTGATTTTTTTCGGACTCCGATAGTGTACAGGGGCATGACGTTTCCTGTTTCCCATATGTTTCTAGCGTGCCGAAAAAACTTTTGAGTTTATAAGCTGTTTTCTGTCATTGTAAAATGAATTAGCAAATACCACAAATACAAAATAAAAGCCAATTTAATATAGAATAGGCAACCAAAAACCCCAAATTGGCAACCTACATAGTTTTGGAGATATCTCGTGAAATGTGTACGAAAACAGGAAAAAATTTACACTAAAACTAGTTGCATTTTTCAGAGCTAATGTCACCTCCCTGATAGTGTCAATGAATCCAATAGAGTCAACAAGCTTGGAAATAATTAGTTGACTCTATCGAGGTTCCACTGTATCAACTTCCAGTCTTCGGTGATTCCCCTTTTTTTGCATCTAAAACCATTTTCCAGGTTTTCCCAAAAACGGCACCAACGATTTATTTTATGTTTGAATATGTTTTAGAAGTAGTCCATACGAACATTTTGCCCATATATACCTATGACCGGAAAATTCGCCATTTTGAATCTTTGAACCACGCTGGAGAGCATATTTTTTAACCGATTTGGTTAAATTTGAATAATTAGGAAAGGTCTTGAAATATTCAATCCGGCTGTGTTAGTCTTGGCCTCAATAGATAATGATTCGGTAAAGTACTCGTAAAAGACATATTTTATTCGGATGCTTTTATTTAATGGTCTTAATATAATTTTCAATCTTGGATGTTTTATGGAAGTATCCCAAGTGAATATTTCGTCCATACATAATCATAACTAAAAAATTTAATAATTTGAATCGGTTCAATTTGAATAATTAAACCGATGTGCGCCCAAAGATCATGCAAGAAAATAATTTACGACAAGCTCTATCTCGTAAATTCGAGCATTCCGCAAATCTGGGACGTTTTGTCATCTCTTTTTCTTTTCTCGAAAAAGAAAATAAAAAGTTCTTGAATCGGAAGTTTCAGTGTTAAAGAAAAATTTCTGAGGAAGAACTCAAAATAAATTTTCCTAGAAGAAAGCATATCCTTATCTCTCAATTTTCCTTGGAATTTTCCAAGATTTTACTCAAATATCCTTGAATGCCCTTTAATTTCATGAAAAAGATTGCATGAAAATGACATGTCTCACTGAAATATTCTCTTCAAAAGAGCTAAACTTGCTATTTATATTGCTAGATTTTTCAAGTTCATAGGGCTGAAAAGGGTACCGTTATCAAAAGATTTTTCACAAAAGGTTCAGAGTGGGGAGAAGTGGGGCACCTTTGAAGTGGAACAGTTTTGAAATTGGGCTTTTTTCTCCTACTTTAAATGAAACTGGAATTTATTATGATATAACTTAGCTCTGCAAACCAATTGAGAAATTCTTATCTGAGAAAATAAATTTAAAAAAATCAATGCTTTAAGTGTACTTCATACTTAAACTAAAAAAAATCTTGAAATCGTAACTTTGTTTAGGATTAAAAAAAAAAACATGCATTTTGGGATAAAATTTTGAATTGAACTTGCTGTAAAAGATAGAAAAATAAGTTTTCAACAATTCTTTTAGTTCAAATATGAGGGGATTTGATTCCGAGGAGAGTAAGCCTAATAAGAGAATAAGCCATGTTTTTTTCTCAATTTTTCCGACCAATTGGACAAAATTGTAAAAATGAAAAATAAAGAAAACGCACTTCATTGGATATTGTATATTCGCCCGAACAGTATCTGCGAAAATACTCCGAATTGGCTTTTGAAATTTTATAGTATATTCTTAGATTGTTTATCTTTCATTTTAATCAATGAAAAATACAGACCTCTTTTGCCCTGATAATTAGGAGAACCCTCTTAATAAACGGTAGAATTTTAAATGACAGTCAATTATTTAGTATCTTACTCTTAGTATGAAATAATGCCATGTTTTATTTAGAACCGATAAGGCTTTCTTATCTCGCAAGCCAATTGAAATTGACGTGTTAGTGAATTTTTAAAAATGGAAGATTTTGAACTTCGTGCAGTGATTAAGTCCCATGCTGAAATAGGTTTAACGATGATGAAAATCGATTCTAAAATGGTAAATGAACTATGAGCATCTCACCCTTTAAAATCAATTATTTGCAGTTGAATATTTGATTGAGTTTCAAGATGGTTCGCAAGCCTTGAAGATGAACCATACCGTGGAGGTATCTTTTGTATATTAACCCTCTAACAGTGTTTTCTTTAATAGGCGAAAAAAAGTTCTAAAACAATGTTTTCTAGGATAATTATGATCCAATAAAGTCGAAAAAACCATTCATTCATCATTATCTCTTTTAATTTAGGCGCTAGGGGCGCTAGGTGAGAAAATATACATTTTTTTTTTAAACTCCTTTTGCTCTTAAAATTCACATTTTTGAAATTTTTAAAAATTAAATACACAAAGTAGAACGACATATCTTTCAGTAAAAAATGAATTTATTTTAGTCAGATAACTTTAAGGGCAGAATCACATTGACAGTAAAATGCTCACCGTCACCGTCAAAGTCCTCACCGTATTTCATTGATTTACGCATTTTCATTGTAATTTTTACGCAAGTTCTCAATTACCGTGTTACATTATCTCATACTCGGTGGCACTAGGTGAAAATAGTATAAGAAAATTGTATAAATAAAGCGAAAATGCGATAAACGGTAAGCAAAACAAAAAACTGCAGGATTTTTTGCTACAGTTTTTCGTACCGTTTTTTTGCTCACCGTTTATCGCATTTTCGTGTTATTTCTTCAATTTTCTTATATTATTTTCACCTAGTGCTACCGAGTATGAGATAATGTAACACGGTAATTGAGAACTTGCGTAAAAATTACAATGAAAATGCGTAAATCAACGAAATACGGTGAGGGCTTTGACGGTGACGGTGAGCATTTTACTGTCAATGTGATTCTGCCCTAAATCGGTATTTTTATGGAAATTGAAAATGAGTTTTTTGCACAAATATTTTTTGTTGCTTTTTTTCTGACCTGTCACACAAAACTGGGAATAGCAACTAAACGAAGAGTCAAAATGAGTTCAAACTTTCAAAAGATGTTAGTAAGACTATTACCGAGGACACTATAGCACTTTTAAATAAATAAAAACTTTTTGATCGCAGTAAATATGATTTTTGTGAGACCATCTTGAGACGGTCTTATCTGTTAGGGTTAAACGGTCTAAGGCCATTTTACAATTTCAAATTTCGTCTTTCGTTTGTCTACACCTACACTAACGGTACTATCACACTAGGATTTTCACAATTTAATTTTAAATTCAATTGAGCCAATTGAGCATTATAAGATTTCTAGAATTTACTTGAAAATTGTCACAGCGACGACACATTTTGCAAGAAATTCGCTCAATTTTAAATAGTCCCGCGAGATTTTTGATTGTGAATGACTCCGGAAAATGCGTGATAGTACTTAAAATGTCTTATAAGTCACTTATCTGTTATTCAGAAGGATCTCCAAAGCCAGAAGAAAGGATTGTAGACAAGTGGGCTCATTAAGAGACTGTCATACAGTTTTGTTGAAAATCTGGCGCAACGATTTCCTTCGAATGGCTTTGGAGGAACTCAGCAAATTACTCCCGATACTAAAGCTTCACTCGCCTCGCATACAAGTTTATCTCTAATCACTAAACTTATTTTATTTTTCTTGGCCACAAATAATATTAATTACGAATAAATAAATTTAATAAGAACAATTTGGTTCAAAAGGCTACTTGTTTAACTGCAATAAAAAATTGAAATTAATGAGCAATTTTAACATTTTAATTTTCTGAATTCAAATTTAATTGAGCAACCACATTTATGCTATTTTAGCATGTTTAAACATGTTTTGGTGGGTCAAGTATTAGTTTATATCAATAAATAAGCGAAAATCAAGGGGGAGATATTAGGTTCGGAAGTGGTGTACAGCTGAAAATGAAGTGCTTAGAAGTCATTGGAAGTGGGAGTACTCGTATATAAAGTATTTTCTGTCTGATTTCATATTTTTCAGACTACGTTACTTTTACCGTAGACTCTCGTTCAATCGGTTCTTTTCAATCGGGCGAAAAATTTTGTTGACAATTTTCACGTTTAATTATGAAGCTAATTTGCTCAAATTCGCTGTAGTTCTTCCTATTTTATCGTGATTCTTTATAATTGAGCGCTTTTTCTGGAATTTACAAAAGCTTGACGCCCAAATCTATCGATAAATCGGATGACATTTTGCCCCAAATGCCCAATTGAGAGAGAATCTACTGTAGTTGCGATTTTTAATTCGGGTGGCAAACTGAAAAGGTTTGTTGAACTTTTCAAGTTCAATTATGACAATAAATATGGAGCAAATATGCTCAAATTTATTATAGCTTAATTTATGTCGTAATTTTTCCGAGGAAAATATTTAGTTCAACAATAATTTTCCTTAATTTTTACAGGAATTTCAAATTCATGTAGTGGCTCGCAAATAATGACATAGATATTGCAGTTGACTTTCAATCAATTTTATATATATTTTTTCTAATTTATAGTATTCGTGGGACTTTTTCGCGAATGTCGTTAAAGGGTATCCCATAGAGGTTACCTCCACAATTTTTTGTTTACCTTTTTGCATACTTTGGAAAGATTTTAGTGTATTACATCTCTTCAATGCCAAAAGCATTCGACAAAAAATAGATTTGTGCTTTTGAGGACTATTACAAATTACAAAGAGGAACGAAAAGGTGCATTTGTAATATTTAATTTTGGAAAGGTTGTAGTGATACACCCTGTATCACCTAAATAATATTTTATAAAGTAAGCAATCTGTCATTTCTTAGAGTAAGCATAAAGTGTAATGCAAAATCATGTAAAATATTAAATCAGTTCCAATAAAGCACTCAGCTAAACAAGTCGAGTCTCTTCAAGGTAAGTGATGAACTTTCATTAAAGAAACGTTTTAGGGGTTTATTTAGATCGCATCTTTGCTCTAAGGATGATTAAAAAGTGGCTTTGAAAATTTAGAAAAAAGGATTTATGCTTCAAAACATCAATTCCAATTTAAACGGTCTCTAATATTGATGCCAATATTGTGAGCATCTTAGTGGAAGAAAATTTGTGAATAACAATTGAAGAGATTGTTAAAATGTTGGAAAACAATAATTAAATCGTATTTCGTTATTTAGAAAATCTTGAATGTGTTTAAAAACTCAATATATGGGTGCCACATACTTTCACTGAACGGAATAAGGAGGACTTTATGAATGTGGCCATTTTTCTCCTGATATGTTGCATTAAAAAATCTTTTCTGGATTCATTGGCGACCAGTAATGAGGAATTAATCTAAAACAACAATAGCGAAAAAAATCCTTGAAAAAATAGCCAAGCTTGTTTCAAAAGTTGTCTAGCAAACATCAAAAACTTTTGAAAAGAGTACAAAATGTTTTAATTTTAAAGGATTTTAAAACCAGAGACAGAATCAAGTTTAATAAAATGTGAGGATATTCAATTTTCCAAAAGTAGCTTGACTTGTCTCTTAGGAAAATTCGAAATATGTTGGTACCCCTTCGTAAAACGCAGATAATATTAAAATATTGAAAGTATGCAAAAATATCTGGCGGTAGAAATTCAAAATATAAGTAAAATGTTAAAAATATGTATAAATATAAATTTCTTGAGATTTTTTTAAGAATTTTTCTAATTAGATTTTTCATCAGATTAAGTAAATTATTGATTTCTAAGTATGAGAAGTGTATGAAGTGCAGGAAGTACTAGAAGTATTGCAACATTTTTGAGAGTGTTGCAAAGTTTTGGAAGTGCGAAGGCCTCTTCCATACAAGTTATGGAAGTGCATGGAAGTGGTGTACACATTTTCACCCAAATATCTCCCCCTTGGCGAAAATCTATTAATTCAAATGGTTTTTAAAGCAAAATAACTCATAGGAACAATTCATCTGAAAATTAAATTGAATTTACAAATTGAAAAAATCATAGTGTGATAGCACGGTAAGGGGAAGTGGGGAACCATTGAAATTGGGATTTTTTTTTAACCGCAAAGGGTTCAACTAGGAGATTTTTTTAATGCTTTTTTTAAAGAAAATTTCTCTTATCATTGTAGGTAAATTTTTTTTTCAAAAATGGCAATTTTTGACAAAAAATTCTTACACTGTATGTGTAAACGCCATAAGATATTCATTTTGTCACATTTTGCCAAAATATTCCTTACACTCAGAAAAAAAAACGAGTAAAACTTACTCGAATCGATGTTAGATTAACTCTTTTTCGTTGTGATTTTCGATTAACTATTTTCTAGAGTTAATTTTACTTCTATTTCGGTGTAATATTTAGAAGAGTTGTTTCAACTCTTTAAGAATAAAACTTACTCTTTTTATCCTAAAATTTACATGAAAATAAGAGTTAAAATTACTCTTTTTTCACTAAAACTTACTCTTTTCGGATAAATCGAAAAAAGATTAATTTTTACTCTTTCGTATTAAATTTTACACCTTTTAATAAAAACACCATTTTTTGCCCATTGAAAAACAATTGATGCACTTTTACATATATAGTTTATTACCATTAATTTTTAAATAAATCTAATATAAACATTATCTTGTACATATTTTCCTTCTGACGAGTAATTAATGCCCTCTGGTTCGAACACATAAAAATCTTCTTTTTCTTCTAATAGTTTATATGCTTGGAACTTTTGCACAAATGTGGCTTTAACAGAGCGGCATATAAAAAAACATTTCTTTTCCTTACAGATCATTTCGACAATTTTGTACAGCTTCTTTTGAACACAAATGAAATCATCAATATTATATCTAAAATTTTTATACACTAATTTTCTCACAGTTTGAATCTTGTCATCCTTTTTGAAAGAATCTGGCAAAATCTCAAAGTAACTTTCATTTTTCATACTTATCTCTTTATGCACTACATATTCAATATCTTCACCAAATAGAGAATCGTTCAAAAGCAAATTTGCAAACATCAATCCAGCTTTTAGAGTTAAACTATAACAGATATTAACTCGTGATGAAATATCTTGAGCGTACCTTTTGAATCCTTGGTGTTTTGATTCGAAGCGAAAACACCAAAGATCAGTTAGAGGTCCACAATTTCTTATAATATTGATATAGTGAATCAAGTGATGATGTTTCGGCTTAAGCGTGTCATCAAACAATTTAATGTACATTTCATTGTGATCGGAAATTAGACTCCCTAATATTTCTAAAGTGGGTTCATCAAAGTGTGGTAGATGCATAATGTCAATCATTTTAATCAAAACTAAAAGAAATTGAAAGACCGGATCGGACATTATTACGTAATCTCCAATCATTAACAACAAGAAGTGAAGAAAGGTTTTCACCTCTGCAGCATTCATCTTCAGGGCACTCTTTTTTTTATTCCGAATATCACTTTCTTTAATTGGTGGGCTTTGATTGTTTGAAAAGTAATCGCCATAAGAAAAATTTTGCTTCCTTTCATTGAGTTGTGCAAGGGTGAAATATTTTTTCTCAAAAATGAAATATCTGAGAATATGACACAGGTCATATTTGCAAACGCCAAGATATACATCATGCATAATATCTGTTGAAATATTATCTGTCACATGATACGTATTCAGCGAGTTAAAGATCGAATCTTCTTTAATTCCATATGCTTTGGTAGTCCCTTGATTTACACATTGGTTATAATTTGAACGATCTCGTAATTTACTTTTATTTTCTTTCGTTGCAATTTCTGTTTCTTCCCTTTTCATAATGCAAAATCTACAAAACATATCGATTCTAAACGACTGAGAGTAGCCCAATATTTCCTTTAACGCAAGATTATCACCTAATACTTGTCCTAATGAAAAGTAAATTCGTATAGTTTTATTCTGTGTACTTATCTCAATACCATCTGTTTCTAAACTCTTTAATATTTCTATCAGCTTTTGAAGACAAATGTGGTTTCCATAATTTTTTAAATCTTTAGCTTTAATGAATCCCGCTACTAGAATATTGTTTAGTGAACTTAGGCAGTATTTCGGAATGACTGGAACAGTATAATAAATTCCACATATTTGTTCGCGATGTGTTCCTTGATTATTGTTAATTTCGAAAGCGTCAGCGTAGAGAAAGAGCGGAAAAACTATTTTATTACCAAAATGTCGCAATTTACTAATCCAATAGTAAGAATTTATGAAATGATTGAAGTTCTTTGATTTTTTTAAATCTTCAATATTACTCAAAGTTACCTTCAAATTATCTCCGCATTCGAAATAAGTCTTAAGTTGAAATTTCATGTCATAAAGACTGCCTTTAAAGTTATCTATATCAGCCAAATTCGAATTTAATTCATCGTCTTTAATTTCCCCATTTGAACAAAAGTTAATTGGCTTTTTGTAAAGAGAAAGTTGTTCTAGTCTTTTTAAAAATCTGTAATCAGTTCTAGTGTCTTCAAAAGCATTTTCTATTTTAGAAATGTAGGATTCAAATTCATACTTTTTGTTATCAGATATATGAGGAACGAAGGATTTTAAATCTGAAGCAATTGGTATTGTAACATTATTTCTCAATTCGTTTTGAATGAAAATTACATTTTTTCTTGTGATATTCGACTTGGAATGTAATGATAAAGTGAATTTAAGGTTCGTGTTTTCAAAATTGTGTTGCACTTCCTTAGAACAAAAAGATTCTGGCTGAGAAACTGAATATGAAGAAGATGGTAAGATTAAATGTTGATGTGAGTCGTCTAATGACTCTATTTCAGATGCTCTTATTGGTAGTCTTGTTTTTTTGTGTCGTCTTTTGTTATCATGTTGTTTTATATGAGTTCTATACGCAAAAAAGCTTTGGTAAATTTGCTTACAATCTTGCTCCATACATCTGTATTCATATTCGGTGGGTGTTTTGTGGGCCTTTCTTAGGTGGGTTAAAAGTTGAGTACATTCTTTAAATTGGGTTCTGCAAATGAAGCAAGTCAGATACATTTTGTTCAACTGAGCTTATTCAGAACGTTTTGAACTTTTGGATCAAATGTCCTTGTAGACAATGAACCGAAGTAATAGGCTTCCAATAGCTCCCAAGCGAACTTACATTTGCGAGAGTACCCAATCGTAAACATTATACTCAACTTTATACCAATATCCAGTGCCTTAGACATCGATGGCGTTTTGAAAAGTATTGCCCCACAATTAACATAAAAGTCAGTTAGATCCGTCAAAGTTTCACCAATTACGATGATCTTGATATCAGTGCCGGTAGTTTCATTTCGAAAGGCCTCCAAATCTCGGGAAGATGGCAGTCTAACAATCATCTCTTGTTGAGCTGCACTGATGGATGGTTTCTTATTGCCTGGTTCTCGATTCGGAATAATCAAAGCGTTTATGAGCATACTCATTATGCAGATTTGAGAATCTATAAAGCAAAAAAGAACTGCGGCATTATAAAATTTTTAAATTTAAAAAAATACGATTTTGTTAAGGATAAAATATGCATTGTTCGCGTTTTTAATCATTTTATGGAAATAATTTCATAACACTAGAATAATATCATATCTTAAAAAATATGTATAAATACCTTCGTTATTTGAAGCTGAAAGTTTTCCAAGAAGTCCTTTGTTGAACTTATCTTTGATGTCAAGATTAAAGATAGGCAAAAGCTTTTCCTTCATTTCTTTGAACTTATCTGGTGATGTTTCTTCAATATCCGGAAACATTGTTTTGAAATCGAGGTCAATCTAAAACATTGTTAAAAAAAATCAGTTATAAAAATAGTTAAAATAAATCTTGCCTTTTTTACCAATTCGAAACTTCTGCATACATTCAATGCAGGCCATTTATTCAAAAAGGTGTTGAGTGAAGCCGCATCTCTTTGTTCTTGCATTTCGTTGATCCTCCAGATGAATGTTGCTTGCCATTTGTTTACAACATCACTCCAAGGTTCATCATGCTCCTGGAGCCAGCCAATGTCGTCCATGAATGCATCTTAAAAATTGTACAAGGCAATTAATAATATCTGAATCATGAATTGTTCAATTCACTTTTTACCTGAACTGACTGGTTCTTCGTTTATCTCAGGACCAACATTGTCTTCTGTAGATGTTTCGTTGTGAACCTTGTATTTCCTTACAGTGTTTTTATACTTGTTGTACAGTTTCCCCGTTGGATTTTGCTTGGAATTTGGGGGTCGTGCTTTATAGTACACCTCCTTAAAAAAAAGGAATTTTATTTTACATACAAAAATTAAAAGTTTTTTTTATAATATACAATACTTACTTCATCTTCTGATGGAAACAATTCTTTTATTTCCCTCGCGTATTTCTTTAGAGTTCTCGGGGAGATTTTAGGAGAATACTTTAGATGTTCTTCGATTATCAAGCCTGACAAGTCATTTCTTTCTCTCTGGGATAGTAACCTCCCACTGCCAGACTTCTTGAGGATGATATTTCCCTTTACATTAGTTTGCAGCAGATCATGTAAAACCAATTTGCTGCGATTTGTGCTTTCAACATTCTAGTTATCCGGAACCTAAAATGAAAAGAGGTTATGTTTTTCAAAATTTTTGTTAATAATTTCAAAAAGACTTACTTTATTTCGTGTTCTCCATTCTTTCAAGTTAACTCTGAAGAGAAGAAGGTCACCAAGAAAAGCATCTTCGGAAAAAATCTTCTGGAGAGTACTCTCATCCATTGAAATGAGATGCTCTGCCAAAATTACGCCGCATTCACGCAACCTAATACAACCTTCCGGAGAAATATTCCAATCCCTGAAGAAGTTTTCCTCCAATACCTTAATCATTTGTCGAGAATCCGATACCTCGGCCATCTGTAGAAAATCACTTACTTTTGTTCACTTTCACAAGGTATTTATCACAGAAAAATTATAAAATTTGCACCACAGAAATCACGCGACGCACTGAACATCAAAATGGCGAGTCATTTTTTCCGCATAATGCTTCTTCTTTCTCTTCTACCATGTATTTGAAAAGAGACAGAAAGATTTTTTCAGTACAGTGGACTGCGCATTGACTTCCACACCGCTCTGTGGATATTTTGGAAACTACAGTTTAGCACAGAAGAGTAGTATCAACTCTTATTTCTTAAAATTTACAACGAAAAAGAGTAACAATTACATCGATATTCGTAGAGTTAATTCAACTCTGCCATAGAGTTGTTTTAACTTTTTAGGTTTTTTCTTAGTGTACTAATCAAATTTGACCTTATGCTGATCAATTTTTGAATTTTGCTCTTTAATATAGTGTAGGTACTTCTTTTTATTAATATTTTCAAACTCGAATGACCTTTAGAAAATTTGATTTAAAGAAATTCCAGTTTAGCTTTTTAACCTTTGCCAAAATTATATTTATATGAACATTTTTCTTTTGAAATAAGCCACATTGAATAGAATAAAGTTTAAAAATATTAACAAAGTGTAATAAAACTTAATTTCAATTTTTAGCATAATATAACGCATAATGCATAAAACCTATAAAACCATTTTTATGATTTTCTTTTTTAAATTTTTTATGCTCTTGTATTAACATTCGTTAACGGCGTTATCACACTTGAACATTAAAATTTTAATGTGATTCACATTAATTGTCGCTTGTGAGCGTGCAAATATGTTATTTGTGTCTTTGAGTCACTTAATATTTGGGGTTTCTCTATTTCCACCGTTTTCTCTTTCCACCGTTTGCCTCTGGAGGTTGGTCACCAACGCTAAGACGGCGGTGGACGCAATACTGTACATTGTAGATATTTTTGGAGAGTGAAGAAATAAATAATAATAAATAAATAATTTATTGATAAAGAAGTGAACTTGGCCTGCAAAAATAAGTTTAAATTTACCTAAAGCATAAATATTTTTCACATTAAAAAATTAAAGAGAAAATCGCATTAATTTTTCGCATTAATGCTATAAATCAGTTTATATTAAATTTTGCGGGCCAAGTCCACCTTTTTATCAACAAATAGATCAAATTTTGAATATAAAATGGTTCAAACACACAAATTACACATTTGGACTCTCACCAGCGACAATTAATGTGAATCATATTAAAATTTTAATGTGCAAGTGTGATAACACAGTAAGAAAGCTTTACATTTTAAAAGTTTTATTAACAATTTCTTCCATTAGTTGCCCCTCGTCATATCTATAAAACTTACTGTTTTCATAGGATAAAAAAGCTTCTTTCTCAACAGCTTTTATTTTCAGGAGGATAATTCTCCTCAAATGATCTCCGGAGGGTACGAGAGAAAGTGTGTTAAAGTGACACAAAGGAATGGCTTTAAAATTCCAGATTAAATTTTTTCATTATACCCAGGCAAGGAGCTGTTTTCTTATTTTCAGGGTAATCCTGCAAATTCCACTGTGGCAATTAACTTCGAAAACAAAGATTCCTGAGGATGAAAATTCACCCAGGAAACTCACGTCTTCTTGTTAATTAAGAACATCTTTGGAACAGTGTACTTTATATAAATTTTGCTTAGTTAGAATTTTGTGAATTTAGAATATTTTCCCTTACCTTCAAGTCACATTTGCAGAAGTAGTTTTCAGCTTGGTGAAGTCTCAATCTTCTTGGGATTTTGGTTACTTCCGTTGCATTTCCTGTCTGATTTTTAGTCTCAGGTGCCTCTGTGATGTTCCCAGAAGGGGGCAAAGTAGTTGTTGAAGTTGTCGTTGAAGAGATTGTGGTCAGTTTTTCTGTTGAATTTTGTGCTAAAGTGCTTGAAGGAGTTGTTGTAGTTGAAGTTGTTGTACTTGAAGTTGTTGTAGTTGTAGAAGTTTCTGTAGGAATTACGGGAGGAATAGTTGTTTTGGACACTCCAATTTTCACAAGAGCTCTATCCCCATGAGTGGGCACAATGGCAATAAGAAGGATTACGAAAAATCTCTCCATTGGGATTAAAATTCAACACCGAACTTCTTGAAATTTTTAAAAATCAGCATCAATTCAACACCAACAGAACCAGCTGTAGAAGTTGTCGATAGCTTGTAGCGATCCGATTGGGAATAAACTAATTCCTTTCTGGCCAGAGCCACCCCGCCCCCGTGGAATTTCTCCCGAAGAGCGTCCCAGATGTTGCTGGGAGCAATTCTCCACGTGGGAATTGTAAGATTGTGGATTCCTGGATGAGTGGGCACGTTGAGAACACCAAATCCTACTGGCCAACACTGCTTGAGAGCATTAGCTGTCCAAATTTCCACGTGCAATTTCGGCCAGCCCTGAATTCCCCGTGTGGACAAGTGCAAGTCCAAAGGATGAGAGAACACTGAACACTTTTCCACGCGATTCGAATCAGTAGCTGTTTGCCCCTCAGCTAATCCCTCAATCACCTTCCACGTTGATCCTGCAACTCAGGCAATTCCCTCAATCAAGACGGTCTTTTTCCCAAGTTACCCTCAACTCACCGATCTGGAAGCTCCACTTGCACAGCAGATTTTCCTCCTCGAAATCTCTAGCGTCCAAAATTTGTCCGATTATATGAAGTTCAGCCATTTACTCCGGATGTCCTTCTGTTGTTTATCATCGTTTCCACGCAACGACCTCCACCCCTAAGCAGGTGCCCTCACTCACCCTTTTGCTAGGACAAGCTGCAATTTTAGGGGCCATAGCAGAATACTACCAGGGAAAAGTGACAATGAAATATTTCGTGGAAAATTTTCTGCCAGAGATTAATCACTTTAGCAGTCAGGACAGGATGAGAAATGGGTAAAAAGCATATTTCTTCCCGTGAAAATTACCATCCTCCCCCAAAAATTCTGGTACTTAAGGCTGACTGAAGAGATCATTGCTATATATAGCGTCTGCAACTTTTACAGACACAAATTACACAGAAGCAATTACTGCGCCTCTCATCACAGATTTTGAAACAATTTTGCAAGAACAATTAATTAAAGGTTTCCTTTTAAGACTTTACGGTTAATGAATGTAATTCGGTTCTTGCCTTGAAAATGAATAAATAAACTTATTATACCCATAAAGGTTGATATACTATTTAAATTTTCCGGTATTTTAGCTTTTATTTTTCAATAATATTTCTAATGAACTAATATTATGAAATTACATTGCTAAAATAAAATTTAATATTTAGAAAAAGTAGACTTCTCAACGGGGCCGCCTGAATTCGAAGGCCAAACTTATCAGTTTTTCACAATTTTTTTAAGGAGAAGGAAAAGACTAAGGGCCTTGACAGACATGAGGATTAGCCGAGAGACGGCTTAGCATAATTATATTAAAAATAATGATTAAAGTGCATTTCCATCATTTTCCACTTAAGTCGCCTCTCGGCTTAAGTCGTAAGTGTGTCTAGGGCATAACCTTCATGAAATTTTTAGGATATATTTATACATTATACATATCAAGTGTTTTTAGCGAAAAAATAATTACAAAATGGCGGACTCAGGAGTGGCTACTGGAGCTAGTAATTCTTTCCTAAGAAAATAAATCTAAAAAGATTTTTAATTTCCATAAGTATATTTCGTAGTTAAACCATAAAACGGAAAATTGGGAAACAGAAACTCTTTTACGGTTTTTTTAAGTGCACACTTTGAGACGAAATATTTACTTTAATACGCTGTAAAAAATACAATTTTTTATCAAATACCATTTAGGTTTAAATAGAAGAGAATTTAATTCTGAATAGAATAAGCTTTTTTAATTTAAATCGGTCCATAAGTTCTTTTTTAATCTTTCCCGCCAATTCTAAGGATTTGCGAGAATTAGAAGAAAGAGAAAATGCGCTTCAAAGTTTTGGATGTTCGTAGAAACGGCCCGAACGCTTGCAAATCTGCTCGGCGCTTCTCTGCTATCGTCTCTGTATCTTCGGAAATTTTTATTCTTAGACAGTTTATCTATAGATTTATGTAATTTTGCCATTTTATTCAGGCTACCCAGGCTACCCCTTAACCCTTTAAGGACGAGAAGGTCAGAAATCAGGGTTCCGAAAAAATCAATTTTTCTAACTTTTTAGAGCAAAGCATAACTTTAGAAGATCGTTGGAAAAATTCATTTTTGGGTCACCGGTGACCCAATCGTTTTTAAAGGGCTAACTCTGGACCGTGTCGGACTAATTTTGCGATTTTTAATCCGATGAGATGACAAAGCGTCCCAGATTTACGGAATGCTCGAACTCATATTAAACAGTTCTCCGTGTATTATCTTTTCGCATGAAATATGGCTGCCTACCGGTTTACTACCGATCAAATTGTTTCATAAATTAAAAAAAAAAAACATTTCGAACCACCATTTTGTCCACCATTTTGTAATATTTTTCTTGAAAGAAAATTATTTAAGAATTTTAAATATGTATAAACATATATATCAAAAATTTTAAGCTTGATCGTTTTCTTCTCAAAAAAAAAAATCGTGAAAAACAGCTAAGTTTTGGTCTCCTAAATGACACTCCCCCTTAAGTAGGAAGGATTATTGGAAATTATTGGAATTTGGAAGGATATTTAATTTTCATATCATTTACGGGTTCTTTAACACTAAACCTACCAATACCCGGTCAAATTGACCGGTTTAAAATTAACACAAATTAAAACGGTACAATATCACTATCAAACTTCATGAATTTCTTAAAATATGCATGTAATATATTTTTCAATGTTTAAATTTTACTTTTTTTACTATTCCATGACAAATTTGTTGAGTATCTTATGCCCTAGACACACTTACGACTTAAGCCGAGAGACGACTTAGCGGAAAATGACGGAAATGTAGTTTAACCATTATTTCTAATATAATTATGCTAAGCCGTCTCTCGGCTAATCCTCAGATCTGTCAAGGACCTTACCCTACCGCGGTTTGTCATTTGACCGAAAAACAACCAAAAACTTTCGGTAGGTTTAGTGTTAACGACTTTAACGTTTCATTACCTATTAAGTTCGATGCAGCCGGGTTGGAAATTTCAAGGGCTTTTAAAAACAATTAAATTTAAGCATATCGGTTGAAAAGTAGTTCATACAAAGTGGTTAAACTTTGACCTTCCAAAATTCGATATCGAAATATTTTTCGAATATTGATGTCTAAGGACGAAATATTCACCTTGAACATCTCCCTTGGCTATTTGAACCCGAGTCCGACAGCTTAAATATTAAATAGAAGAAGAAGAAGATTATCTTCAAAACTAATTCGAAAATGAAAACTATTGCAGGATCCGTTTTCTAAATAAACCGAAAAACATGGTTTTTTGGAGGGGAAGGATGCGGTGGAGAGAAAAAGGAAAAAATACTGTACTAGATATTGACTTATGGGGCGGGTCGTCGAAGACCGTAAGTCGTTATCTCTTATGCCCTAGACATACTTACGACTTAAACCGAGAGACGGCTTAGTGGAAAATGATAGAAATGTGGTTTAACGATTATTTCGGATATAATTACGCTAAGTCGTCTTTCGGTTAATCCTCAAGTCTGTCAAGGCCCTTAGATAATTTAGTCTCTAGCCGTGTCGCAAAAGGATTAAGGGAGTAAGCGGGTTTGTTTGACATAGGACAAAAATTTAATTCTCGATTTTTTATTTTTGAACTATAATATTTCGTAAATTCAGATTTTCGTCTATCGAGTATTTTTTCCGTTGTCGCGTTTTTTTCTAGCAGCCCATAAAACCATAAAACTAGTATTTTCTTTTAGGATATGAATGTGGCGAGTGCTTAACAGGATTTTTTTAAAAATTTTTTTTTCGATTTTTGGCACAACTTTTTTCAAAAAGTGATAATTTTCAGCCATTTTTTAACATGTTTTATACTATAAAATCCGTTAAAATCAATATTCCTAAGAACCCTCATGTTAACAAGGGATAACTCATTTCCATTTTTCTGACAAGGGTTTCTGGTTTCACGAGTTTCGTGATGCAAAGAGTGGGTTTCTCGGGTTTCGCGATGCAGAAATTGGGTTTCTCGGGTTTCGCGATGCAGACACTGGGTTTCTCTGGTTTCGCGATGCAGAAATTGGGTTTCTCGGGTTTCGCGATGCAGAAATTGGGTTTCTTGAGTTTCGCGATGCAGAAATTGGGTTTCTCGGGTTTCGCGATGCAAAATGTGGGTTTCTCGGATTTTGCGAAGAGTTTCTTGGACAATTGACGAGGGTTTCTCAATATGAGTTACCCCTTGCATGTTAAGCACGAGCCAACTATATCTATAAGTGTGCAAAGTTTCTGAAAAATCGGTTCAGGCGTTTTCGAAAGATCTTGACAACCAATTTAGAAAATGGTGTTTTTAGAAAAAACGCGTTTAAAGTATTACAACAATATGCGCGCGCGGGCAAAAACTAAAACTGCTCTATCTCCGAGAGTTTTACTCCAAGTGACTTGAGATTTTCAGAAAGTGTTCTTCACTTATTATCCTATTTAATAAGCAAATTAAAAAAAAAATCGATTTCTTGAAGCCTTCAAACCCGCTTACTCTCTTAATATAACTGCTCCCTTTTCGAGTTCAAGCAGTAAAATATGTTCTATTTTGAATACAAATGGGATTTTTTTGTTACTTGTCTTTTTAAGGAGTGTTTCTTAAAGTTTCTTAAAACCTTATAGATGGTTTATCGTCTTCATTTTCTCTAGAATCGTCTTTAATACTGTTAAATATTCCACCTGTGAAATGTATGAAATCTTAATCTTATCCTTGGCGCCGATTGAAAGAGATATAGAGAATTCCCACCCGGAAAATTCTGCAGAATTCTGCAGAAATTCGTCAGATTTGAATTACTAACTGCCGAAAAATCAGCAGAATTTCTGCAGAATTTTGTTCTAAGGTGGATCCGATCGTTGTATGAAAATTCTGCAGAATTTTCTGCAGAATTTCTATAGAAAATTTTAAAATTATCGGCAGAATTTCTTTAGAGTATTTAGATGATTTCTACATTTCTTCTACCCTTTCTAATGTTTCTAAACATTATTTTAACTACATAAAAATATGTATTTCAATTTATTTAAAATTCAATTTTTATTCAACAATTTTACGTGAATACTCTCTTTTTTTACAATATTATTATAATGTTGTAATACAATATTATTAAATCAGCCATAATAGAAAATACGAAGGGGAAGGAAATGGTTAGAAAACACGAAAGAAATTCGCGATGCTCACGAAGTCGCACGACTATCCCGAAGCCACACGAAGGATCCGATTGAATGACAAGAAACGTTAAAATTTCAAAAGTGCAGAATTGCAGATCGAAGTTTTGCTGGGTTCTTGTGTCTTTATTATTTCTGAATCACTTGACAAAAGCACACACACGAAGTTGGTCACATGTGTCTGACCGTGTGAAGTTGTATATGAAAGCTTCTAAATCTTACAGTTTAAATGTAACAAATACATTTTAAAATGAATAAAATATAAATATAGCTTTGGGTAATATTTCGGCTACCTTGATTCTCATAGCTCCTTGCCCATCCGGAATTCGTCCAAAGTCTTTTTTGCATCATTTTGTTCGTAGAAGCGACTTTCTTTTGTTATTTTTAAATTGTATAATCTATAGAATATTTAAAGAAAAAAAAACAAAAAAAAATATGGAAATTGAAGGAGCAAATTATTTGACTATTAACGAGTGAACTATAACGACAGGTGCCCATCAAGTCTAATAAAAGTGAAGATATTTTTCACTTTTCCTTGTAAAAATTTTGCAGATATTGCACCGCGACTTAAACAAATTTCCTCGTAGTTCTTGTATTATTTCGGCGAGCATTATGAAATATGCATTTTTAGATAGCTTTTAATGCACAATTACGAAATATATCAGACTGATAAGTCAATTCTCTTTAGGAAAAAACTTTCCAATAGTCTTCAGTGCCTCTATGCAAAAACGTATGGAAAAATGAAATGTCGAGAAGCCCCTGACAACGACTAATCACTCCGTCAAAAAGTTGCAGAAATAGTAAGAATTAAATACGTTGACACGAACTCGCACTGCATTATTTGCTTTATTGCTCAAACTCCATAGAGACAATAATATAATTTTTAAATACAGTAAAATGAGCTTTAAATAAATTATCAAACCTTGAAGAAAATCTGATCCAATTTGCGACAAATTAATCCTCAAGATCTTCACTTGAAAATACTATCTTTTTGTTTTATTCAAAATTCAGCAATTTAGAATTTAATAAAGCAACGGTTATAATTTAAATTATTCCCAATTAAAAATAAATTAGTCATAAATCGGCCGTAATATTAAATAATTTTGACTTAAAGAGACCCCTTTAAACTGAAAGTGGGTTGAAAATTGAGTGAAGCAAAGCAGAAATTTCTATGAATCTTAAATCATTATTTCATATTTAGTCATGGGAGCTTTTTCGCGAAAATATCTCTGTGTAGCATTACCTCTACTTCCAACGTTAAATGTACCACCCACGAAAGCCCCAAGAAAGTGACTCTTTTGCGGGGGGAACAAACAGAAAGACTGAAGTGAAATAAAGGCTGCGAAATGAAAGTGAATGGGAAATAAAACCACATTAATTTTCCCATCTAATAATTTATTAAGCTTCATTAATTTTATACATCATTTTCTCATTTCGCACTCTTCGTTCTAATCTACCACAATTCTCTCTCTCTCTCTCTCTTTCAATTGTATTCTCACTCACTTAAGATCTAATGAACTTCCTGATTGAAATATCTAATAAGATTCTTCTTAGGGACAATTTCAATAATTATTTTTTCCTTTTTTTTTCTTGTTGTGTAATTAATGTTAGGGATTTTTCATTATTTCATCATCTGTTGCATCGCAATAAATTAGAGGAAATTAATTACTGTAATTATTAGAATTCTTTTTCCCATTTCACTTTCGAGGAGGGAAAAACAATTCAAAGGGACTTTTTCTCGCGTTGAAAAAATGTACAAACTATTTTAAATTGCAAAAATATACAAATACGAGACAAAATTAGAAATATCTATCTAATAAGAAAATAAAATCTGTGTTTTACTTGCCTCATTCTTTTTTTTTCTCTTTTATCCGCTTGTTTTTTTCCACCTTGTTTTTGCAAAAATATTGACAATTTTCAAAAGAAAATTTTGTATTTTTTTTTAACTTTTTTTTTGCAGTGTGTGAAAATTTTCTATCAAAAAGAGTATAAATATATTTCAATTTCTCTTTTGCATTTTCTCTAGCATTTTCTCATTCTCTCTAAATATTTAAATTCAATATTTATAGATTTTATACAAAACTTTTTCATGCCACATTTTTTTCTTTTTCTTTCTAGAAAAATTTACCTTTTCAATTAATTGAAATTCTTCTTGTATTTATTTTCTTATTTGGGCAAATGAAAAATTTTGTGTTTTTTTTCTTGTTGCGTGTTCTTGCGTAAAAAAATATAGAATTTTATCCATTCCACTCTTATATTCCTAAATATTCATTTATAGTGATTAGAAAAAGAACTGAAAGAAAAATCACTTTGACTATCAAAAAAGAAAGAAAAAAAAAAGAAAAAAACTCCAAGTTTCTGCCTATCATTATCTCATTTTCCCATCCTCATCAGAGCACAACAAAGCTGCACAAAACTTTTTCCCATGAACTTTTTTGGAGCCACAAATGTTCATGGCAAAAGCTTCGCACAACTAAACAGATTTTATAAAGAGGAGGAGGAGAAGGATAGAAATGCTTCCGACGAGATGATGAGAAATGAGAGAATATAAAGTATTCTTGCAAAACTTTCATCATGTATACACCATTTTACTCCATTATTTTGAAATTCATATTACAATGCCTAAAGTAATCACCAAGTTTGAGTTTTTTTTTCCTTATATACCTTCAATATCATATTTTAATATTTTTTGTGTTATTTGCATTCATTCAGCTTTCCTTTTTTTTCGCTCTCTCCCGGCAGAAGGAGAACAAAAAAAAAAGAAATGCTTTATTCTACTTTTATGTTCTTTACGTATATCCAAATGTTTTTTAGGCTATATTTTATTTCTTTTTTTTTTTCAAAAATTGTCACCCACTTTCAATTTTTAGCAATTGGTAGAATTTATTTTCTATATACGCAAAGAATCATTCTCTGATATGTACTTTTGCTTCTCTGTCTTACGCTTTTAATTTGTTTGTAGTTCCTTTTTGTTTTGTTTTCTCTTTTGGCAAAAACTAAAGAAAAGTTTTTGCAAAGTTTCTCCCAAAGGGGATATTTATTAAAATATACAGTTGATGCGTGGGAAGATTGATGCCAAGGGGTTAGCGTAGAAAAGGTTTTATGATCAAATTCTCGACTATGTTTAAGGCATACGCACAATAACATTTTTTGTAAATATATTTTTGACATTTCAATGAGAGTGAATGAAACAAAAATCTAGTCATCTCGCTCTCTCTCATAGAAAACACTGAAAACATGTTTATGAACAAAAGTTATTGTGCGTTGGGCATTAAGCGTTATACCAAACACACAATGACTATTGTTTGTAAACATGTTTTCGAAACTGCATATAAGAGTGAGCGAGATAACTAGATCGCTTTCATGCCCTACGCACAATAAATTTTGTTTGCAAACATAATTTCAAAATTTCATATGAGAGAAAGCGAGATGACTAGATCTAGATCTCACTCACTCTCATTGAAATGTCAAAAACATGTTTACAAAACAAAAGTTATTGTGCGCTGGACATCACTCTCATTGAAATGTCAAAAATATGTTTATAAAACAAGTTATTGCGCACTAGGCATTATGCTTAGCACACAAAAAAATTTGTTTTGTAAATATGTTTTCAATACTTCAATGAGAGCGAGTGAGTGAGATCTAGATCTAGTCATCTTGTTCACTCTTATGGGCAATTTTGCAAACATGTTTATAAACAAAAAAAAATGATTGTGTGATGACCAGCGCACAGTGACTTTTGTTTGTAAACATGTTTTCAACATTTCCCGGGAGAATGAGCGAGATGACTAGATCTATATCTCACTCAGTCTCATTGAAATAGTCAAAAACATGTTTACTAAACAAAAGTGATTGTGCGCATTAGGCATCATGTCCAACGCACAATAACTCTTGCTTTGTAAATATGTTTTCTAAACTTCTTATGAGTGAACGAGCTGACTAGATCTAGATTTCATTCACTCTCTTTGAAATATAAAAAAAAGTTTACAAAATAAAAATCATTGTCTGCAAGGCATTATGTCCACAATACAAAAACTTTTATTTCGTAAACATGTTTTTGACATTTTAATGAGAATGAGCGAGAGCCAATCTGGTCATCCTGCTCACTTTCATAGACAATTTTTGGAACATATTTACAAACTAAAGTTATTGTAAATATGTTTTTAAAATCTCAGTAAGAGTGAAAGAGACCTAAATCTAGTCATCTCGCTCACTTTTCTCGGAATTGTGAAAACCTAAATATTTACAAAACAAAAATTATTGTGCGTTGGGGGTTATGCCCAACGCACAATAACTTTTGTTTAGTAAACATGTTTTCAAAATTTCCTATGAGAGAGAGCGAGATAACTAGATCTCGGTTTCATTCACTCTCACTGAAATGTCAAAAACATGTTTTCAAAACAAAAATTATTGTGTGTTGGGCATTAAGCTGTCTACACATTATCAAAAAATTCTGTAAAAAATGACATTAAAAAAAGTTCTTTAAAAAAATCGCCTCCAGACTAGTGAAATTTTTTTTAAAAAATCTGGATTTTTTACAGAAATTTGTATAGTGTGTAGGCGATTTTGTAAAAAAACGACCCATTTTTTTAAAAAATCAAGGTTTTTTCTTTAAAAAAAATCTTTTAAAAAAATGCCTCTACACACTGGGACAATTTTTTACAAAACAGTTTTTTAAAGAATTTTTTAAAAAATCACAGCAACTCGAAACATTTTTCATGAAAATTTGTCATTTGAGTGGTGGAAAAAGTGTGAAAAGTGTTTGTTGGAATTCCCTGGGATAGTTGTTAGTGAATGTTCGTGGAAAATTTTCCAAAATTGCGAAAGTGCAGTGTTTTTCTACAGAAGTTGTTCCCAGTGGAATCAAAGCCAGCTGTGGAGGAACATTTTCGCTGATTTTTCTTTTGAAGTTTCCAAAAGTTGTGATGTCTGTGTATTCTTGAAGATTTTTATGGTACAGTGACCTCGTGCACCAAATTAAAATATGAATGGAAAGAAGGAAATTGAAGAATTTTGGAACATGAACCTGGTAAATCAATCAAGACAATAGACCTATTCAGAGCCACTGAGGAGATCCTAGTACATACAAGAGTCATCCGTAGTTACCACAGCCCATCACTTGAAGCCCCAGAACCACCTCCCATCATTCCTCCTTTTCAACCACGATGGAAATGTTCCCACCCGGAAGCACAAGGATGAGATGGCTACAAACTTTTGCTTCCTCCATGGGATCCTGCTTGGACAGTAGTGGATAGAGGGAGAAGGCTTTAATGTACACCGGATAACCAATAAAGATTTCGGATTGGAAACCAAGATATGAGAATTTATTTTTCATAAAATTTATCATAATTATCACCAGTGTCCGGAATCAAATCAGTGTCATCCAGTATCCGGAATCAAATTTGTAGAGTTGCACTGGATCAATTTTTGCAGGAATTTTGGTGAAGCACTTTCTAATTATTCCTCAAAGTCCTTCCCCTCATCCACTATCATGCTCTTCCAATTGTAGTCCTGAATTTTTTGCAGGAATAGCTTTGCAATAAAATCAGCGAGTTTTTTTTTTAGCATATTCATAGTACTTACGTCAATGTTCTTGGTTACAAATACTCCTGTTCATCCAAACGTATCCACAAGTTTTCCTGAAGTCCTGAAGCTTTTCCAGAAAGAGCTGCTGATCAATGGAATCTAGGATCTTTTGAGCTGCACACCTTCTTCTCCACTCTACCCATTGTTCCTGGTAACAAATTTGTCCTTCCGAGTAATTTCTGTGGTTCTTCTGATGAGCATGTTTTGGTTTCCAGATTATCGCAAAGAAAAACAATTTCTGTACATAAATAACTGCGATAATCACACAAAATTTTTAGGGAAAAACAACATTTTGAGGTTATGTTCACACACTCCGGAATATTGATTCCACTGGGAACAACTTCTGTAGAAAAACACTGCACTTTCGCAATTTTGGAAAATTTTCCACGAACATTCACTAACAACTATCCCAGGGAATTCCAACAAACACTTTTCACACTTTTTCCACCACTCAAATGACAAATTTTCATGAAAAATAATCCCAAGCGAAATGCTGAGAGTAATCTGTCAGAAATTTTTTACAAAAATTAAGGCTAGTGTGGAGGCACTTTTTTTAAAAATTTTTTTAAAAAACAGTTTTTTTTAAAAAATTTTTTAAAAAATTTTTTAAAGAATTTTTTTTAAAAAATGCTCATAATGTGTAGACAGCTTTATGCACAACGCACAATAACTTTTATTTTGCATATATATGTTTTCGAAACGACCTAAGAAAATGAGCGAGATGATTAGATTTAAATGTTTGTGAATTCCTATTGGGGACTTACGAAATGCTCGTAAATCGTATAACACAAACAAGCTCGTATAAGTTTGTACTTTTTTCACAAACATTGTTCGTAAGATAATTATTTGACGAGCATTTTTTGTACTTTTACAAACATTTGTTGGTATATATTTTTGTTTGTCTGGCAGAAATTCATGAATAATAAATGATAAAACTTTACGAACATTTTTCTGTGTGCTAACGTACATTTACATATTCTCCCGAATTTATTAAGAAAGTCATATGACATTGTCATATTGTTACAGAATTCCGTTTCTTGTGTCATAAAAGTCTCGCTTTCTTTTAATGAATTTTAAGAAAAAAAGTCAAACCACAAAGAATAAGACAAGGGAAAATTGAGCCCCTAAAACTGTTTATATTGTAACTAAAATAAATTTCGGCAAAAAGAGTTGTAAATCAGTCAATGCGATATTCACTACCACTGATCCAGATATCCAGGAGCAAGGAAGAAACCAAAGAAACAATCTCAATAAAATATAATGCTCTTTGTACGATTGATAATCCAAGTACTTTAATTAAAAAAACACTACTACAATTATTGTATGCAATAGGTCAAACTCGATTATCATAGTAATTTCCGCTACAATGATGGAGCAAAAACAATTATTTTTCAACTGAAAGTTGAATTGGACAACTATTAGGTATATATGAAATATAATTCAGTTTAATTCCCAAAAGTAAATGATAAACGTTGTAAAATTGAGAATTCTGCTGAAAAATAGATATAATTGTTACGATCAATGTTGCAAATATTACTATACGATGGCCTGCTATTTCTATATGGATAATCGTAGTAATTTCGTCTGCAATACATTATTACCACGTTTATCGTATATAAAAGGAGTAACACGATTACCACAGTAATTTTCGCAACAATTATCTTTGGAAAAAGTTTATATTTCAACAGAAAGTTACATTGTACAACGACTATCATTTCAAACACAGTCTTTTCAGTTGAATTCCCAAAAATAAATGATAATCGTTGTAAAATTTATAGGGTGGATACCTCATATGATTCCACTACCCTTATTTTATTCAAGGTGGTATCAAATGAGGTAGTGAGATCTGTTGTTGACCCTAATTCTGTTAATAAATAAATGTTGATAAATAAAGTTGCGATAAATGTTGCAAATATTACAATACTATGATCTGTTATTCTTATTTGGATAATCGTAATAATTTATTTTACAACAGATTATTAATACGATTACCATTCGTATTAGAACTAACATGATTATCGTAGTCATCCTCGAAACAATTATATTTGTAAAAAGTTTATTTTTCAATTGCATATAGTCAAGTGTGCTAATCCGGGCGTTTCGCTATCTGGATCGTTTATGATTAATCCATTTAAAATAATATTTTTATTTTTATTTAAATGCAAAAATTATATTTTTATCGATTAAAAAAGTGAGTGTAATCGACTCATTTCAATCTTGTGCCAGCTGGATTCTTCACTAAATATTTTCTAGCAGTGATATTTTCACTAATGACATCTGGTTGATTGAAAACATTTATTGTTTTTTCCTTGTGAAAAAAGTATTTTAAATCCAAAGGTTTAATTAAAAATGAATTAGCGAAAAGGCGACCCAGTTAGTGCGTGCTGACTTATTTCAGTATTATCATTATTTTATAAATTTTCTTTAATATTTTTGATAATTTTTTTTTTATTTTTTTCTTTTTGAATGAAACAGTGAATAATTCAATAGATTTAGAAGAAGTAAAAAAAGAATTTCATCAGTCCAAAAACAAGCGTTTAAGTAGTACTCTTCGGAAAACGATCCAGTTACCCCACCTTGCTATATTGCACAATGATCATCGTTTGAGATATAAACTTTTAAATAAAAATTTAACACTCTGTTGAAAAATAGATATAATTGTTACCATAATTGTCGCAAATATCACGCTACAATAATCCTATTATTTCCTTTACACAAGATAATCGTAGTAATTTTCACAACGGTAGCCAAAAGGTCCATTTCCAAATAAAAATTGAATTGTAGAATAAATGTCGTCCGAAACACAAACTTTTTAGTTGTCACTGTAAAAATAAAATGAAATTTTCAAGTTGAATTCCTTAAAAATAAAATGATAATCGTTGTAAAACTCAACATTTTGATGATAAGTATATAAATGATTGTTACTATTAGTTGCAAATATTATTAGACTATAATTTTAATATTCCTGTGGATAGTCGTATACTTGATAATCGTAGTAATTTCTTTTACTACGATTATCCTTTTATTTTTGAGGACTCAAATTAAGAAAATTTCATCGTATTTTTAGTGTGTGTCTCTTATTAATATTCAATTTTTCTGTTCTGACCTGATTTTTTTTTTGAGCTAGGTTTATTCAGGACAATCTGTCCTTCCGGTTATCGTCGGAATTTGTTGATCAAATCCTATGAATCAAACACACAATTTTACCAGAGCTTTCGACACTAATCGTGTCTTCCTCACTGGTAATTGGTTGGTCTTTTCTTTAGGATTTTTGTCACTAATTCCTCTACTTTCTTATGCATCAGTTTTGAATTTTGGTTAGGAGCTAATTTTCTTCTTTCTTTTTTGCACAGCGAACGGACTGGTACTTGAATTTTTTTATCCATCTTTGTGTTTTTTATTTAATTCATAAAGTCTTGAATTTTGTCATAAAAGCTCTCTCATATTGCTAACCCCTTGAAATGTTTGGAAAGAGAAAAATTAGATCATCAGAGAAAGCACATCCATAGGAGGAAAATATTAAATTTCATCCAAAAAAGTCTTTTTTAAGTATCATCTATTGCTTGTGTTTTTTTAAATCTTTCGTCGTTTCTTCCACGTGAATTTTGTAGAGAGTTTATTTAGTGTTTTTTTTTAATGTTCTATATGAAAGTGAGTATATAGTTCCTGTATAGAGTGCTCAAAAAACTCATAACTGCCATCATAAGTCTCATATGAATACCTTTTTGTTGTTTGTTGGTTGTATTTTTTGTTTTTAGAAGAAATATTTAGGATGTTGAAGTTTCTTTTTTTTTCTTTGTTTTATTAGCTGCCTTTTTTGGATAGAAGATTCCAATGTCATTGTGACAATTTCACACGCCACTTTTGGCCACAAATTCATGCAAAATGTCACATGCCATCTCAATATTATTGCGTGAGATACCAAGGGCAGTTATTGCATTCTCCTTGGAATAGCCCTCATTGACCAGCCTAGCGATGTACTCGAGATTGATATTCTCATATGGCACATTGCAGTCTTTGCTGTTGATTGTCACATTTTCATAGAGAATGGCCTGATGGCGTGCAGACTGTGCATCAGCTCCACCGGCAGCTGTTGTTGTCACAGCTGTCCGTGGCTGACACAGCTGAGCCACTGTGACAGATTTGGCGGGAGTTGGGGACTTTGTGGCTGTATTCATAGGCAAGGATTGGTGCCTTGTATGATTTTGCGTTGTTTTCAATTGATAGAGATTATTACCACGATCTGTCGCCGCCTCCTTTCCCAACGGCACACTCTGACTTACCACAGAAATGGGCTTTCTCGCTTCCAAGGGACGTGTATCAATAATTCCAGAAATTGTTTCAGCTGGTCCCACAATAATACCCTCATCCTCAAGAACTTCATCCTCCTTCTGTACAGTCACGTGCATTGTAAAATCCTCCGCAATGGTATCCACCAGATTGGTCTGATGCTTGGGAACAGGTGGTGCACATGTCTTGGGCACTTCTAGATCACAACAACTCATAATAGGATCCACTGGGATGGCCGAAGTACTTGCCATTGGAGCATCCGGGGACAGTGTTATAAGACTAGATGCATTGGAAGACTTTGCCACATTCCCACTACCACCTCCTCCTGCTCCTCTTGGCGCCTGAGGCACCTGATCGATACCCGGAGAGGATTTTCTCGGTGGCAAAGGTGGAGCTGTTTCCACCAAACCCCCACCCGTTGGATCTGACGATAGGGCTTTGTGCAGAATCTTCCCAACTGGGGCAACATTTGAAATCACTGGAGCACTCATCCTATTTGGATTTTGTGCCTGTGCCAATGATCCACTACTCCCACTACGATTTGATTTACTCGAACACGCTAACCCATTGACACCCGGACTCCCATTGATGCCCCCCGACGAATGACTGGGTTGTCCGGCATACAAATCAAAATGATGTTGCGCCGTGGAACTACTGCCTGAGCTCGCAGACGAGCACGATGACGACGACGATGTTGTACTCTTCCTTGGCATTCGCGGGGAAGAGTGTGGACTCTGTTTTTCTGTACGCGACAAACTATTACTCAGTGCATGCAGAGAGGACGTAGCAATGTTGAAATCCCCCAGATCCTAGAAAAGAGACAGAGAGAACAGAGACACGCATAAAGATCACTTGGTCCACCACAGTGACCATTTCGCCATGAATTTCACCCAAAAAGACACAAGTAAAAAAAAAGAAATGGACAAAGGAAAACGTAATACAAACTCAAAGGATAGAGAATATTCTTTTTGGTTGTGCAAGATAACACGCAAAAGAACAAAGCACAAAAATTTTCATGCTCAACAAATAACAACAACAACAACAACACATTACACGACTTTTGTCTCTCTGGCGACCAATTTTTCCCATTAAAAAAAACTTTTCCCGGACTAGTGAACAGATGTGTCGGAATTTTCGTGATGTTCCCCATTTTCAAATAAGAAATTTACAGAATTTATGGAATATACACTGAGAAAAAACTTAAAAAGTTAAAATAACTCTATGGCAGAATTGAATTAACTCTATGAATATCGATGTAATTGTTACTCTTTTTCGTTGTAAATTTTAGTAAATAGAGTTGAAACAACTCTTCGTGCGAGTTGAATTAATTTGTTGGATATCGATGTTCGATGTAAAATTTCATCTCGACTGAAGTATATGCTTAAGTGTTTTCGTTTTAAGAATATACTTCAGTCAAGAAGATTTTCGTGTGACAAAGTTCATATGGAACATCAACTAAAAATATGCCTAACAGTGTTTCATGAAGACATGTTCGTGCATCATACGTGAAATTTCGCTCAGAATATATAGTCAAGTGTGCTAGTCCGGGCGCTTCGCTATCTGGATCGTTTATGACTAATCCATAATAATAATAATAATAATGCTGGCACAACAATCCATGTAGAAACAAGGCATTCCCGCAAAGGGGATTTCTAGACATGCATTATTTTTTTTCTTGTACGGGATGAGATTGTCAGTTCCATGCCCGTGGAATCAAATGCAGTGAAGCTCACTGGATGCAACCCGAACACCTTTAACGCCAGAAAAATTCCTGGTGACCTAAAGGCGATTCGAACCCGGGACACTTGCATCATAGAGCGAGTCGAGCGAGTACTCTACCACTTGACCCATTGAGTGCCCTTATGACTAATCCACTTAAAATAATATTTTTATTTTTATTTCCGTAATAAAGTCACTATCAGGCGCATGACATTTCTTATGTTTCCCATATGTTTCTAGCGTGCCGAAAAAAAAATTTGGGTTTATTAGCTGTTTTCTGTCACTGTAAAATGAATTCGCAAAAAATATAAATACAAAATAAAAGCCAACTTAATATTGAATAGGCAACTGAAAACTACAAATTGGCAACCTACGTAATTTTGCAGATATCTTGGGAAATGTGTACGAAAACAGGGAACAATTTACACTAAAATTGGTCGCATTTTTCAGAGCTAATGTTACCCCCCTGGTCACTGTAGTAACATAATGTCGCTCCTTGGAAATTACAAGGGGTCAACTAATTTTCGGCCATTTTTCAGGAGACAGCATGAAAGATTCAACTTTGTGTAAATAAGTATCTCAATTTAATGACTGAACAAAAACAATTTATTTCTTTCCTATTAGTATGAGCACTAATATAAACATCGAAACTTTTATATTTTTACCTTTCAAAATATGTTTTTTTAATGAGTTAGCTCCTTGTCGTTCTAAATGATGTGCAAATTTTGCTAAAATTAGAATGACAAGGGATCAATTTGCTTTAAAATTTAAACGATGAATATATTTTGTGTCCCTTTACTTCAAACAACATTAAGCAAGTTTAAAATTTTGAAAAACTTTTCTAATAACGAAATTTAATGACTTCTATCATCTGAAAATTTATTAAGTTGTCTTTCTAAATGCATTAGAATCTCAAAATCGCAAAAAAATAAGTTGACCCCTTGTAATTTCCAAGGAGCGATATAATTATTCAAGTTTGAGAAAAAGAAAAAATAATATTTTTATCCATTAAATAAGTGAGTGCCCGGATAAGCATACTTGACTGTAATCGACTCAATCTTGTGCCAGTTGAGTTCTTCACTAAAAATTTTCTAGCAGTGATATTTTCGCTAATGACAGCTGGTTGATTTAAAACATTTATTGTTTATTTCCCCTTGTGAAAAAAGTATTTTAAATCCAAAGGTTTAATTAAAAATGAATTAGCGAAAAGGCGACCCAGTTAGTGCATGCTGACTTATTTCAGTATTATCATTATTTTATAAATTTTCTTTAATATTTTTGATAATTTTTTTAAATTATGTTTCTGAATGAAACAGTGAATAATTCTATGGATTTAGAAGAAGAAGTAAAAAAGAATTTCATCAGTTCAAAAACAGCGTTTAGGTAGCACTCTTCGGAAAGCGATCCAGTTACCCCATCTTACTATAGGGAACTTGAGATCAAGGAAATATTAATAAAGAAAATGATAAAATAAAAAAAACATAAAATTGCAAAATTTATCCATTTTGGGATTTGAAAGAATTAGGGTAAGGGCTCATAATTTTGACCAGTTTCTTATTTTGGACACTTTGAGGATAAAATTGGACACTAAAAATAAATTGATTAAAATGATGCATTTTTATTCCAATATTTGATGAATAATGAATTCTATCTAAATATTTGCTCTTTTTGGAAGATTTTAACACTAAATACGTTAAATTTTGAATATGATTTGGGTTGAAATTTGCTCTGTTAAAAATTCAGTGTGAGCAATTGCTTACGAGAAATATGAGAGAACTTCGTATTTACTTCAGTCTTATTTATCTGTGGTGAAGTACTAACAATGTTTCTTCGTTTTTTTTTTAAGTGATATTATTGAATATTGTGTTGATTCACGTTAATGGTGATTTGTACATTTGACCTGAAGTGAGATTTGCCTTGTGTATTAGATTTTTCATGTGAAAATAGGAAATTTTCTAAGACATTCACCAGTGAGGTGATGATTCTTATTTTGGACAGGTGTTTTTCCCTCGAAATTTCGTAAAGTTTTAGCTTTGGTGATGACTAGGTTGGACAAATTCCTGGAGAAACAAACGAGCATCATCTCTACGAAAGAGATGTAGTGAGAAAAGCCTTGAAAAGCTCCCGGAAAGGCCAGGGAATGAGCGAATCTGCACGTACTTGGAGTACCGAAGTCAACTCACTTTAATGAATGATATGGAAAGTTTCTGAGCTTCTTGTGACATTCTAAGTTTCTCTTACATGAACAGGAAGAGGACTTGGTAAGATTGGTTCATGAAATGAAGAACAATGGGCATCCTCTTGAGGCGGATTAGCTGTCCAAATTTACAGCCATATTGTCCAAATTAATAACCAAATTGTCCAAAATTCGAGTCAAATTCACCTCTACATATCAATTCATTTTTAAACGTATTAAGACTAATTTTAGTAAAAACAAAGACAATAAACCCTTGCCAAGTTTCTAAACAACCCTTTTGAAAAGAGAGTAACAAAAAAAGTCACTTAGTATTGAAAATATCGCACTTCAAACTTGGAACATATATGTTTATAAGCAGACTGTACTAATTTATGAGCCCTTACCCTATTTTAACTTCAAAAAAGATTTTTTTTAACTCTTGAAACTAGTTATTTTAACTCTTAAAACCAGTTATTTTCAGTCTTACTGTGTTATCACACTTGCACATTAAAATTTTAATATGATTCACATTAATTGTCGTTGGTGAGAGTTCAAATGTGTAATTTGTGTGTTTGAATCATTTTATATTCAAAATTTGATCTATTTGTTGATAAAAAGGTAGACTTGGCCCGCAAAATTTGATATAAATTGATTTACAGCATTAATGCGAAAAATTAATGCGATTTTCTCTTTAATTTTTTAATGTGAAAAATATTTATGCTTTAGGTAAATTTAAACTTATTTTTGCAGGCCAAGTCCACTTATTTATCAATGAATAGAAAAACCCCAAATATTCAGTGACTCAAAGACACAAATAACATATTTTGACGCTCACAAGCGACAATTAATGTGAATCACATTAAAATTTTAATGTGCAAGTGTGATAACGCCGTTAGAAAGAGTTGTTTACACTCTTTTGTTATGTAAATTTTAGGAAAAAAAAGTTAAAACATCTCTTCCGAATATTACACCTAAATAGAAGTAAAATTAACTCTAAAATATAGTTAATCGACAATCACAACGCAAGGATTTTGGCACTTTAATATGTTCTGAGTAAGAGTAAGCTTCACCCATCAAAAAACTACGTCACTCCCCTTACATTGAATTATAACAAAGTGTTTTAAATTTTCACTGTTTAAGTAATAATTCCTACACTGAGAAAAAAAAGAGAGTGCGATTAACTTTTTTTCCTCAGAACTTTAACACTTTTTAGGTGTAAAAATATATCAACATTTTTTAATGTTAATTCTACACTTTTTTAAGGGTAAAAATAACATGAAAAAGGGTAACTTTAACCCATAATACCCCTAAAAAGGGTAATATTTACAACGATTTCGGATCAATACTGCAGGGTAAAATTAACATTTCCGGAATGTTATTTTAACTTTTTCGAATTTCTTTCAGTGTACAACACTGGATATTCTGCAACCCCTGCAATCACTATTTCAGAATTGAGTGGGATCTTGAGAATCTCACTTATTGAAAAATAGACCACGCCCTAAAAAGAATTACATAAAAAAGACAATCTCTTGCACAGAATTATTTTCGTAGATTCTCGCACATACCAGCATTCCTTACAATCTTACAGGATAGGTGATAAAAGCTAAGACTTTTCTGGGAGATGGACTTAAGGGGGTTTCCCGAATTACACAAGATCAAAAGAAATCGATATTTTTTTATTGCTTAAATCGATAGATAAACACTACCAAGAATACACTACCAAAATTTCAGAACTCTATTCCAAGTATTTTCGAAGATAGAGAGCCGAAAGCAAAGGAGCACGTAGCAGTTTTGCAAGCGCCTGGACGAATATACAATACTTTAAAGCTCGTTATGGACCGATTGAAACGCATAAGGGTTCATTTTCTTCGGAATTAAATGCTCTTCTAGTTGAACCTAAATGATTTCAGAAAATCTCTTTTTTTTCTATTTTTTCCAGCATGTTATAGTTAAAATTTCATCCGAAAACCCTAATATTTTTTTTAAAAACCTGCGAAAAAGTCCAATTTTATAATTTTCTTTAGTTTTTCTTGGTTTAACTATGAAATAAACTTATGAGTTTTGAAAATTAATTTGTTTTTTTTTTTAGACAAAAATTATAAGCTACAGTTCGGCTACAGATTGTCTTTCGGCTAAAGTCGCAAATGTGTCTAGGGCATAAGGTTAGAAATCCTTTTAAAGTTACCGCGGCATAGCAAAGAAATTGTTTAGAGAAATAAGAAAAAGTATGTTATTTTAGCGCCACTTACGTCACCTTCAAAGAATCATATACATTTTCTAATAAGCCGTAATGCATTATGCCCAACGCACAATAACTTTTGTTTTGTAAACATGTTTTTGACATTTCAATGAGAGTGAGTGAGATCTTGATCAAGTCATCTCGCTCACTCTCATATGAAATTTTGAAAACATGTTTACAAACAAAAGTTATTGTGCGTTGAGCATTAAATTAAGTGACATTGTGCCAAAAAAATAAATAAAACAAATTCAATAAATCTGTAAGCCAAACATTGGTTTTTTTTAAGTGTATCCTTGTATAATAAAAAAAAACAGAATGAGCAGGAAGGAATAGTAAACAAACCCTCTAAAAAAAACTTTAAGAACTATTAAGTTTAAATTTTTTTAGAAAAAAAAGGAACAAGTGAAAAATTTCCTGCATATTCTTTTCCATCTTCCAGCTATAGGAAAACTTAAAATTCTTCTCACAGAAAATTCGTACACATCTCTGTCATTGCAAATTTTCTCTGTGAAGCTGCGCCTTTCAACTCTTCGCATGCTAACTCCCAAAAAAAACCCAAACAGTCGACCCCCAGACAACACAGCACAAAAAAGGTTAATTCTTTCACGAGACTCTTCCCTCATAAATCTCCCAATTTTCACTCTGCTGAATATATCCATGTGAAAAATGATTTATTTCTTTACATTATATTTCTTTTCTCTTTCTCTCTCTCTCTATATATATATATATATATATATATATATATGCATTCATTATCAACAAATCACCTACACAATAAATTATATTTAATTTCATTTTCAAATCTAAATTCTAATGTATCTTATTTTTCATCAAACCTTACAGTACTAAGCAGAAAAAAAGAGTAAATCATCCACAATTAACATTTAATATCATTCACTAATCTATCATTTTTTTTTAATCTTCTACATCTAACAAGGGAAGGTCTCGGACCTTCGGACGAATTTCTTTATGAAACTTTGCATATTACCTAATTTGGGCACGAGAAATACGATGGTGATAGTAAGAAACCTTGCAATTTGTTGTGTCACCCGTTACAGGGGGGGTGTTTGGGGGACAAAATTCACATTTTTGGCTGTAGGAGCCAGAGGGTTGGAGATAGCGACTTGGGGTCTTCGGGTGACCCCCCCATAACTTGACCTTGGGAATCTAAATATGACCTTCATTTTCCCCCCACCCCTCCCCTTCTCTTAAAAAACGTGTTTTTTGGGATATTTCGAAAACTACTCATCCGATAGGTTTCATTGTCGGATATGTTTTAGATGTCGTCCAGATGGATATTTCGTCCATACATACCAATGACCTTGAAATATTCCTTCATGTCATTTTTCAAGGTCAAATGTATTACGCATAAAATATTCATTTTTTTCAATCAATTTTATCAAAGTATGATTTCTTAATAACACTAATTTATTGAATAATGAATATAAACCTCTTTAAGCCACTTTAATGCCATTGACACGTTTTTGACATTTATGTATACTTCAATTTTTAAAATATCATTTTAAAAATACTTCAATTACTTCAATTACAAATACTTAAATTTTAAGAATACTACCAAATTCTAATATTGAGCATTGACTGTTTTACTGAAGTAAGACATTAAGGTAATGAAATTTTCATGAAATTTGTGAAATTTATGAAATTTTATGAAAGTTATGAAAATTTACTGGATTATGTTTTAACGATTGTTGATCAATAATTTTAATTTTATAACAAGGATTATAATATGTAAATGAAATGAAATCTTACATATTAGAAGAAAAACAACATCTGTTACGACAATTATGTATTCAATTTCAAGTATATAAAGACCTACATGCAATAATGAACAAAAAATGCTATTTTATGGCAGGCTTTACTTACAAAAAAAATTTTAAAGTCACACAAGACATCTTTAGAAAAACTACGCAGATCAATCATAAAACGGTAAAAAGTATATTTAGAACATGTACAGTTCAAGTATAAAACGATTAACCCTGGGCTACAAACAAATAGCTCAAGAATAAACTGGTTAAAGAAAATGCTAAAAATACGCACAGCTTAATCATAAAACGTTAACTGTGCTTAAAATCACACACATCAAAATCATAAAACGGTAAAATGCTCTTAAAATCACGCAAGGATCAATCATAAAACGATAAATGAGCATAAGATCACGCATATCTTGATTATAAAACGGTAAATGCGCTTAAAATCACGCGCAGTTCTATCATAAAACGGTAAATTCGCTTAAAATCACGCACAGCTGAATCATAAAACGGCTAAGATTGCGCTCAATATCACGCACAGATCAATCATAAAACGGTTAAGATTGCGCTTAAAATCACGCACAGATCAATCATAAAACGATTGAGATTGCGCTTAAAATCACGCACAGCTGAATCAAAAAACGGTTTAGACTGCGTTTAAAATCACGCACAGCTCGATCATAAAAAAATAAATGCGCTCAAAATCACGCACAGTTCTATCATAAAACGGTAAATACGCTTAAAATCACGTACAGCTGAATCATAAAACGGTTAAGACTGCGCTTAAAATCACGCACAGCTCGATCACAAAACGGTAAATGCGCTTGAAATCACGCACAGTTGAATCATAAAACGGTTAAGATTGCGCTTAAAATCACGCACAGTCGAATCATAAAACGGTAAATGCGCTTAAAATCACGCACAGTTGAATCATAAAACGGTTAAGATTGCGCTTAAAATCACGCACAGCTCGATCACAAAACGGTAAATGCGCTTAAAATCACGCACAGTTCGAACATAAAACGGTAAATGCGTTAAAAATCACGCGCAGCTCAATCATAAAACCGTAAATGCGCTTAAAATCACGCATAGCTGAATCGTAAAACGGTTATCATTGCGCTTAAAATCACGCACAGCTCGATCATAAAACGGTAAATGCGCTTAAAATCACGCACGGCTGAATCATATAACGGTTAAGATTGCGCTTAAAATCACACACAGTCGAATCATAAAACGGTTAAGATTGCGTTTAAAATCACGCACAGCTCGATCACAAAACGGTAAATGCGCTTAAAATCACGCACAGCTCAATCGTAAAACGGTTAAGATTGCGCTTAAAATCACGCACAGCTCGATCGTAAAACGGTAAATGCGCTTAAAATCACGCACAGCTGAATCATAAAAAGAAAAATGCGCTCGAAATCACGCACAGCTAGATCATAAAACGGTTAAGACTGCGCTTAAAATAACGCACAGCTGAATCATAAAACGGTTATTATTGCGCTTAAAATCACGCACAGCTGAATCATAAAACGGTTTAGATTGCGCTTAAAATCCCGCACAGCTCGATCACAAAACGGTAAATGCGCTTAAAATCACGCACAGCTGAATCATGAAACGGTTAAGATTTCGCTTAAAATCACGCACAGCTAGATCATAAAACGGTTATTATTGCGCTTAAAATCACGCACAGCTGAATCATAAAACGGTTATTATTGCGCTCAAAATCACGCACAGCTGAATCATAAAACGGTTCAGATTGCGCTTAAAATCCCGCACAGCTCGATCACAAAACGGTAAATGCGCTTAAAATCACGAACAGCTGAATCATGAAACGGTTAAGATTTCGCTTAAAATCACGCACAGCTAGATCATAAAGCGGTAAATGCGCTTAAAATCACGCACAGCAGAATCATAAAACGACAAATGCGCTCACAATCACGCAAAGCTAGATCATAAAACCGTAAATGCGCTTAAAATCACGCATAGCTGAATCGTAAAACGGTTATTATTGCGCTTAAAATCACGCACAGCTGAATCATAAAACGGTTATCATTGCGCTTAAAATCTCGCACAGCAGAATCATAAAACGGTAAATGCGCTCAAAATCACGCACAGCTGAATCATAAAACGGTTCAGATTGCGCTTAAAATCCCGCACAGCTCGATCACAAAACGGTAAATGCGCTTAAAATCACGCACAGCTGAATCATAAAACGGTTAAGATTGCGCTTAAATGCACGCACAGCTCAATCATAAAACGATAAATGCACTTAAAATCACGCACAGGTTGATCATAAAACGGCAAATGCGCTTAAAATCATGTACAGGTCGATTATAAAACGATAAATGCGCTTAAAATCACGCACAGGTGAATCATGAAACGGTTAAGATTGCGCTCAAAATCACGCAAAGCTAGATTATAAAACGGTTAAGACTGCGCTTAAAATTACGCACAGCTGAATCATAAAACGGTTATTATTGCGCTTAGAATCACGCACAGCTCGATTACAAAATGGTAAATGCGCTTAAAATCACGCACAGCTGAATCATAAAACGGTTCAGATTGCGCTTAAAATCCCGCACAGCTCGATCACAAAACGGTAAATGCGCTTAAAATCACGCACAGCTGAATCATAAAACGGTTAAGATTGCGCTTAAATGCACGCACAGCTCAATCATAAAACGATAAATGCACTTAAAATCACGCACAGGTTGATCATAAAACGGCAAATGCGCTTAAAATCATGTACAGGTCGATTATAAAACGATATATGCGCTTAAAATCACGCACAGGTGAATCATGAAACGGTTAAGATTGCGCTCAAAATCACGCAAAGCTAGATTATAAAACGGTTAAGACTGCGCTTAAAATTACGCACAGCTGAATCATAAAACGGTTATTATTGCGCTTAGAATCACGCACAGCTCGATTACAAAATGGTAAATGCGCTTAAAATCACGCACAGCTGAATCATAAAACGGTTCAGATTGCGCTTAAAATCCCGCACAGCTCGATCACAAAACGGTAAATGCGCTTAAAATCACGCACAGCTGAATCATAAAACGGTTAAGATTGCGCTTAAAATCACGAGCAGCTTAATCATAAAACGGTAAGTACGCTTAAAATCACGCACAGTTCAATCATAAAACTGTGAATGCGCTTGAAATAACGCACAGTTCGATCATAAAACGGTGAATGCGCTTAAAATTATGCGATTTTTTATGCGCAGTCCTAAGCGTTTCATGATTAAACTGTGCGTAATTTTAAGCGAACTTGCCCTTTTATGATCGAGTTGTGCTTGTTTTTGAGCACATTTACCGTTTTATGATTGAACTGTGCGTGGTTTTAAGCGCATTTACCGTTTTATGATTGAGCTGTGCGTGATTTTGAGCGTATTTACCGATTTATGATCGAGCTGTGCATGATTTTTAGCGCATTAACCGTTTTATTATTGATCTGTGCGTGACTTTAAGCGCAATATTAACCGTTTCATGATTCAGCTGTGCGTGATTTTAAGCGCATTTACCGTTTTATGATTGAGCTGCGCGTGATTTTTAACGCATTTACCGTTTTATGTTCGAACTGTGCGTGATTTTAAGCGCATTTACCGGTTTATGATTGAAGTGTGCGTGGTTTTAAGCGCAATCTTAACCGTTTTTTGATTGAGCTGTGCGTGATTTTAAGCGCATTTACCGTTTTATAATCAACCTGTGCGTGATTTTAAGCGCAATCTTAACCGTTTTATGATTGAGCTGTGCGTGATTTTAAGCGTATTTACCGTTTCATGATCGAACTGTGCGTGATTTTAAGCGCATTTACCGTTTTATGATCGAGCTGTGCGTGATTTTAAGCGCATTTACCGTTTTATGATTGAGATGTGCGTGATTTTAAGCGCATTTACCGGTTTATGATTGAAGTGTGCGTGGTTTTTAGCGCAATCTTAACCGTTTTTTGATTGAGCTGTGCGTGATTTTATGCGCATTTATCGTTTTATGATTGAGATGTGCGTCATTTTGAGCGCAATAATAACCGTTTCATGTTTCAGCTGTGCGTGATTTTAAGCGTATTTATCGTTTTATGATCAACCTGTTCGTGATTTTAAGCGCATTTACCGTTTTATGATTGAGATGTGCGTCATTTTGAGCGCAATAATAACCGTTCTATGATTCAGCTGCGCGTGATTTTAAGCGGAATCTTAACCGTTTTTTGATTGATCTGTGCGTGATTTTGAGCGCATTTACCGTTTTATTATTCAGCTGTGCGTGATTTTGAGCGCATTTACCGTTTTATGATTGAGATGTGCGTCATTTTGAGCGCAATATTAACCGTTTCATGATTGAGCTGTGCGTGATTTTAAGCGCATTTACCGTTTTATGATTGAGCTGTGCGTGATTTTAAGCGTATTTACCGTTTCATGATCGAGCTGTGCGTGATTTTAAACGCAGTCTAAACCGTTTTTTGATTCAGCTGTGCGTGATTTTAAGCGCAATCTCAATCGTTTTATGATTGAATTGTGAGTGATTTTAAGCGCAATCTTAACCGTTTTATAATTGATCTGTTCGTGATTTTAAGCGCATTTACCGTTTTATGATTGAATTGTGAGTGATTTTAAGCGCAATCTTAACCGTTCTATGATTGAGCTGCGCGTGATTTTAAGCGCATTTACCGTTTTACGATTGAACTGTGCGTGATTTAAAGCGCAATCTTAACCGTATTGTGATTCGAATGTGCATGATTTTAAGCGCATTTACCGATTTATAATAGAACTGTTCGTGATTTTAAACACATTTACCGTTTTATGATCAAGATGTACGTGATCTTATGCTCATTTATAGTTTTACGATTGAACTGTGCGTGATTTCAAGCGCAATCTTAACCGTTTTATAATTGATCTGTGCGTGATTTTAAGCCCATTTACAGTTTTATTATTGAATTGTGCGTGATTTTAAGCGCATTTACCGTTTTGCGATTGAACTGTGCGTGATTTTAAGCGCATATACCGTTTTATGATCTAGCTGTGCGTGATTTTAAGCGCATTTACCATTTTATGTTTGAGCTGTGCGTGATTTTAAGCGCATTTATCGTTTTATGATCGACCTGTGCATGATTTTAAGCGCATTTACCGTTTTATGATTGAACTGTGCGTGATTTTTAGCACATTTGCCGTTTCATGATTGAGCTGTGCGTGATTTTAAGTGCGTTTACCGTTTTATGATTGAACTGTGCGTCATTTTGAGCACCTTTACCGTTTTATGATTTAGATGTGCGTGATTTTAAGCAAATTTACCGTTTTATGATTGAGCTGTGCGTGATTTTAAGCGCATTTACCTTTTTATGATTGATCTGTGCGTGATTTTTAGCTTATTTACTGTTTTATGATTGATCTTTGCGTGATTTTAGGAGCAATCTTAACCGTTTTATGTTTGAGGTGTGCGTGATTTTAAGCGCAATCTCGACCATTTTATGATAGATCTGTGCATGATTTTAAGCACATTTACCGTTTTATGATTTTGATGTGTGTGATTTTAAGCACAGTTAACGTTTTATGATTGAGCTGTGCGTATTTTTAGCGCAATCTTAACCGTTTTATGATTCAACTGTGCGTGATTTTAAGCGCATTTACCGTTTTATGATTTTGATGTGTGTGATTTTAAGCACAGTTAACGTTTTATGATTGAGCTGTGCGTATTTTTAGCATTTTCTTTAACCACTTTATTCTTCAGCTATTTGTAGCACAGGGTTAATCGTTTTATACTTGAACTGTACATGTTCTAAATATACTTTTTACCGTTTTATGATTGATCTGCGTAGTTTTTCTAAAGATGTCTTGTGTGACTTTAAAATTTTTTTTGTAAGTAAAGCCTGCCATAAAATAGCATTTTTTGTTCATTATTGCATGTAGGTCTTTATATACTTGAAATTGAATACATAATTGTCGTAACAGATGTTGTTTTTCTTCTAATATGTAAGATTTCATTTCATTTACATATTATAATCCTTGTTATAAAATTAAAATTATTGATCAACAATCGTTAAAACATAATCCAGTAAATTTTCATAACTTTCATAAAATTTCATAAATTTCACAAATTTCATGAAAATTTCATTACCTTAATGTCTTACTTCAGTAAAACAGTCAATGCTCAATATTAGAATTTGGTAGTATTCTTAAAATTTAAGTATTTGTAATTGAAGTATTTTTAAAATGATATTTTAAAAATTGAAGTATACATAAATGTCAAAAACGTGTCAATGGCATTAAAGTGGCTTAAAGAGGTTTATATTCATTATTCAATAAATTAGTGTTATTAAGAAATCATACTTTGATAAAATTGATTGAAAAAAATGAATATTTTATGCGTAATACATTTGACCTTGAAAAATGACATGAAGGAATATTTCAAGGTCATTGGTATGTATGGACGAAATATCCATCTGGACGACATCTAAAACATATCCGACAATGAAACCTATCGGATGAGTAGTTTTCGAAATATCCCAAAAAACACGTTTTTTAAGAGAAGGGGAGGGGTGGGGGGAAAATGAAGGTCATATTTAGATTCCCAAGGTCAAGTTATGGGGGGGTCACCCGAAGACCCCAAGTCGCTATCTCCAACCCTCTGGCTCCTACAGCCAAAAATGTGAATTTTGTCCCCCAAACACCCCCCCTGTAACGGGTGACACAACAAATTGCAAGGTTTCTTACTATCACCATCGTATTTCTCGTGCCCAAATTAGGTAATATGCAAAGTTTCATAAAGAAATTCGTCCGAAGGTCCGAGACCTTCCCTTGTAAGTGGAATTACATAACTTTAAAAAATTACAGTGGAAGAAATACACCTCTTCTATTTCTTATCTCTTTCAATAGACTAAAAATTACTGAATATTTTTCACTTAATAAATTGTAAAATCACAAAAATTTGCATTATTATCTCTACATCGATAACATTATACACTGTTAAGTACTTCATTCACATTGGGATGAATAAATTAAAATAAATATATATTTTATTTACGATCCATTCTTTTCTTCATTTGTATATACTCATTCTTATAAAAACACGCAAATGAATATATTCTATAATTTTTCCCATAAGAAATATTGCTCTAAATTCACCTCATTCACAGGTTTTGCTTTAAAAGAATCATTCTCTTTGCAAAATCAAATAGAAAATTTAATTTTATTAAACTTGCTGTGCATTGACAGACCCCCAGTGGAGAAAGAATTAACAATTATGTTTCTTCTGCACTTGTAGTCTTTGAAAAAAAAATAATAAAAAAAACAAATAGAAAAGAAGAAAAGGCTGCTATTGAACTTCAGTGCAACATTTAATAAAATTCTCTAAGCTACATTGGAACGCGCAATATCTTATTAAATGATGATTAGCTTTAATCTACACAAAAAAAAATATTTTGTAAAATTCTTCACAAAAAATTAGGTGTGATTTCTTCTAATCACACCTATTGTAATCCTCGGATTTTCTTAAAATGCTCCGATCGAGCTGAAATTCACAGGTTATATGTTTTGAACATCCCTGATGCCGAAAATCATAATCATCGGCAATTTCGGGCCTGGCCGGCCGTCCGGTCGTCCATAGTACGCAATATCTTTGGTTTGCAGAGATATCTTCATAAATTTTAAATTTTTAATTAAATTTTTGTGAATTATTTTAGTACGATTTCCTTGCTGAATTTTGATATTTACTGGTGTCGGTAAGTCTACTACCTCAAACGGACCGTCCCATTTTGGGCTTAACTTAGAAGATTCACCTTTACGATGAGCCAGCTGTTTGACAAACACTAAATCACCTATTTTATAAGTAACAGGTTTCGACGTTTTATCTACTTTTTCTTTTACATGCTCTTTCGCTGATATTAAATTTTCTTTAGCAATTTGTCGAATTTTTTGAAATTTGTACTTCATATCATAAGCAAAATTGTCATAATTATAGACTGGATCAATTTTTTGATTTGATTTCATTGGAAATTCGGGAACCTTGCCGAACACTAGTTCGTATGGGCTAAATTTCGTAGCAGCATGTTTGCTACTATTATAAGAAAAAGTAGCGTATGGGAGTAAAGTATCCCAGTTCGTTGTCTCTGCGTCAACAAAATTTCTCAAGTAACTTCCCAAAACCGCATGACTTCTTTCTAAACTGCCGTTGCTTTCAGGGTGAAATGCAGAACAACGAATTTTATCAATTTTAAGGAATTTGCACGTTAGTTTGAAAATATCTGACATGAAGTTTGTTCCTTGATCGGTTACGACCATTAAAGGACAACCGTAGACACAAACAATTTGTGTGGTGAATGCCTGAGCAATTGTATTAGCCTCAGCATTTGGTACGGGTATTGCAATTAGATATTTCGTTAGGTCGCATTGGCAAGTTAAAATGAATTTATTACCTGAATTTGTAACGGGTAACGGACCAACGATATCCAAATACAACTTATCAAACGCATTCGATGCTGTAGTTGTTATTTCAAGAGGTGCTTTAACTGATTTGGATGCCTTGTTCTTCTGACAATCTATACAATTGTTCACGAATTGGACAATATGTCTGTACATATTATGCCAAACGTATTCGTTTTTAATCCTCTCATAAGTTTTATTAATTCCTTGATGACCTCCCGTTGAGCTTTTGTGAAAAGCTTCAATCACTTTTTGAATGTCATCAATCTTTCGGAGGCGGCAAACTTTATTTTTGAATATATTAATTTTAATGTCATATGCGAAAAACACAAAATTAATCATTGATCGTGCAATAGGTTCGTGTAGACTTTTTGGTGCTATCTGCGCAATATTTAGATTTATTTCAGATATATAATTATCTCGGCAAAACGTTCTCACGTTTCTAAGGTTGTTTAGAAAATCAGGACTTTGCGTTGTTAGCGGTTGGAATACAACCAAATATTGGATTTTGACATGGTCAGGATCTTTTAAGAGGAAAATATCTCCAATTTGAGCTTTTTGTAAACGGTCCTTTAGCAAGTTTATAAGTTTATCTCCATAAAGTGTGATTGACATGTCCATACTAGCCATTAGAAGAACGGTAACCACATCTTTATGAGACTTTTCTGAGATATCGCTTAAAGAGCTTCTTGTTTCTGTTATATTATCAGGACTAGGAAGGCAAAGTGAATGATAGTGAATGAATGAATTATAAAATGCGTTTCCTTGAATTTTAGTTAGAGCGTCTGATTGGTGTTCAGTCGCTTTGGTATAAGAAAGGTCCTGATTGGATACAGCTTCGTCCACGGACGAATCCTGTGTCTTCTTATTCTCAAGATCGATCTTTTTTGATTTGGATCGTGTAACAACTTGATTAAATGCTCTGGAAAGTCCATCAGCATGAGAAATTGTTTTCCCTGGCCTATATACAATAGTAAAATCGTATTCAGCAAGCTTTAGACTCCAGTTCATCAACCTCGATGACAGATCCTTGGTTTTTAAAATACCGAGTAATGGGCGGTGATCGGTTTCTACCGTAAATTTGCGACCATATAAATATGGTCTAAAGTTTTTAATCGCCCAAAAAACCGCTAAAAATTCTCTTTCAGTGGTTGAATATCTTTGCTCGGCACCATTAAGTGTACGACTGGCAAAACTACACGGTAGATTTTCCGTGCACCCATTTATAGAATGGGGTTGACTTAAAACAGCTCCTATGGCAGTTCCACTACTATCTGTAGTGAGAATAAAGGGTTTTTCGAATTCCGGATACTTTAAGATAGGTGGGGATAAAATGCAATTTTTTAGGTCCTTGAAAGCTTGTTCGCATGCTTCATTCCAATGAAAAGTCGCATCCTTCCGCAAAAGGGCATTCAAAGGTGATGCAATTTTTGAAAAGCCTTTGATGAATTTACGATAGAAATTGCAAACTCCCAGAAAAGATTGGATTTGCTTGATATTTTTAGGCGTTGGAAAATCTTGTATCGCTTTTACATTGTTAGGATCTGGAGAATAACCTTTGTCTGTGATCACATGCCCTAGGTACGTGACTTCCTTACGCATGAAGTTACATTTGGCTGAATTTAATTTTAGATTAAACGACCTAAGTCTGTCAAAAACTTCAACAAGTCTTTCCAGATGCTCATTTAAATTTTTTGAATGAATACAAATGTCATCTAGATAAACGAAGCATTTGATACCTTGCAATCCTGTTAACATCTGATTCATTAATCTCTGGAAGGTTGAGGGGGCTCCTTTGAGCCCGAATGGCATTCTAAGAAATTCGAAATGACCCGTAGGGGTGCTGAATGCAGTCTTCAATCGATCTGCTTCATCCATTGCGATTTGATGGTATCCACTTGTTAAATCAAGAGTCGAAAAATATCGACTATGACCTAACTGATCAAGGATGTCCTCAATCAGAGGTAATGGGAAGGAATCTTTGACAGTTATGTCATTGAGTTTTCGGAAATCTACACAGATCCTAAATTTCTTTGTATTATCCGAAGATTTTTTGTCTACTACCAATAAAGGGAAATTCCATGGACTACTGCTAGATGTTATAATGTTATCTTGTAACATCTTGCTCACTTGTTTGTCCACTTCGGTTTTTTGTTGTTGTGGCAAACGGTAGGGTCGAACAAAAATGGGAGACGCATTCGGAGGATCTGTAGGGATTTCATGAGTAACTGCCTTGGTAAAACCTAAGGGTTCCCCTTCCAAATGAAAAATGTCAGAATATTTGTGGATCAAATTGGTCAGAGCTGATAATTCCTCTATATTAAGATGCGAGAGGCTTGTGGACTCTAATATTTTTTGCGCTCGTTTTTTACTGCAACTAGTATTAGAAGCCGAATCTTGTGTTAAATTATAAAGTTCGAAATTTTCAAGGGAATGTGATTTTAGACTCACATTTTTGAGTTCAACTTCGGAAGAATTCGCATTGATAATTGGAATAGTGCAGTAATTTTCATCTTTATGAGCAATTACATTGCCAAGGTACACGCCAGGATTAATCTCTCCGCCTTCAATTAATTTATCAACCCTGTGAATATTCAAAACTTTTATATAAGATTCCGATCGCTCTTTTAATTTAATGTAATGAATGAAGCTTGTTGTATTAAAGAATGGCGATCGTGAGAAATCAAACTGAATTGATATTTTCTTTGAAGGAAAAATCATGCAATTGTGTTCATAGTCAATATGACAAGTATACTGTTCCAAAAAGTCAGATCCTAATACGGCAAATGATAATTCAGGTTGCGTATCAGGTAATACATGGAAAGTATGTTTGATTTCGAATGAGGGGCTGATCGTGATATTTGCATCCACTGTACCAATGGTGCAAAAGGGGTTTTTAGCAATACCACTAATTGAGATTTTATTCGCCGTATCGATTAAGGCATCGTCCTGAAGCTGATTGAGATGAATCAAAGATATTTCAGCTCCCGTATCGATAAGAAATCGCGATTTTAACTCTTTAGTAACATTGCATAGTAGAAGGATTGTTTTTAATTTTGCAATCGGTGCAGAACGATCATTTCTGAATTTATAGCACTTTACTGTCGCAGATTTCGAGCCTGAACCGTCGTGCCCCCGGTGGCTCGATTCGAGTTTAAATTACCGGAATTTGAATTGCCGGATGATGAAGGTGATGCTTCTTGAGCACCACTATTAGAAAAACTTGAAGTTTGAGAGCCGTTTTGATTGTTACGTGATTTGTGTCGGGAACGACAATCTGAAAACGAGTGTCCGCTCTTTTTGCAATGAGCACAGTAATTTGGTCTTTTTCGGCACTCGGTAATTTTGTGGTTTGATTTTTTACAATAGTTGCAAACAACCGAATTTTTATTTGAGGATTTCGAATTTGAATTATTTTGGGGCTTATTGCCAGATTGATTGAGACGCAAATTCTCTGCTTGCAATTTAGCCTCTTCTTCTTTGGCATCCCTTATAGCTTCATGTAATTCTTTATGGCGACACGATTTTATGTACGTTTTTAGAGGCGATTTTAAACCCGCCACGAAAGCATCTAATGCCCTTTTTGAATTCATCTCCGTGATTGCTTTAATAGCTTGAGAATCAGTCTCACTCCAATTATTTTCTCGAATGCTAAGCTCATTAAATTCTGATAAAAGTTTTTTGCAACGCATTGAATATGCATCCACATCCTCATCTTTCTTTTGACAAAGAGAAAAAATTTCTGCTGAAACTTGAGAAACCGTTTTATTAACACCGAATTGTTTTTCCAAGTCTCGTTTTAACGTGGTCCAGGATAAATAATTTCCATATTTTACGTAGTTATAGGCCTGATCTTTTAGTTTTAGGAGGGCAATTTGCATTAATTGTGTTCTGTCACTTTCTGATACCATTGTACCACGCATCAATTCTACAGCTCTGACATATTGACTCAAATCATTTTTACCGTCAAATTCAGGGATCACTCGAACAGCAGTCCCCAAATCAAAAGTATTTGCCTGTGATACATTTGATTGTGTCATTTTTTTAATAGTGGGTTTTTCAATTTTAATATCACAATCAAAATCTGAATCAGAAGATATCGTAAGGAAAGTGTCAGGGTTTAATGGATTGAGAACCACTGATTCACTCTCAAGGTTCAATGTATTTAGAGAAACTGCACGACGTGGTAAATTTTCCGCACACTCGTTTATGCTATTTTTCGACATAAATTATTATGCAAAATTTTATACTTGATTTGATTTTTTGTCACGAAATTTGGATACCACTTTTTTACAATTTTACCAGAATTTCTTTTTTTTTTTTTTTTAATTAAAATAACACTGTTTTTTTTGTCGATTCAATAGGAAAACCGCTTCACAGGGTTAATCACAAATGGTCACAGTACCTCATATTTTCCTGGAAGATTTGTGAGGAAAAATTTGAACTCGGGATGGTGCGCTGATTCTTGAAGATTTTTTAAGACTAATTTCTGCTGGGGATGATGCGTTGGTTTCTGAAGATTTTTGAAGACTACTTTCCGCTGGGGATGGTGCGTTGATTTTTGAAGATTTTAGATGACCAATTTCTGCTGGGGATGATGCGTTGGTTTTTGAAGATTTTAGATGACCAATTTCTGCTGGGGATGATGCGTTGGTTTCTGAAGATTTTTGATGACCAATTTCTGCTGGGGATGATGCGTTGGTTTCTGAAGATTTTTGAAGATTGCTTTCCGCTGGGGATGGTGCGTTGATTTTTGAAGCCTAATTTCTGCGTTTTTCGTCCTCACAGAGATGTTTATTCGTTGTATGTTTAAACACACAGAAATTTTTATTTGTTTTTTTTTCCGCACACGGACACTGAGTTGTGAAGTTATGTTACAGTTCTTTTCCTTTCACGGGATCTCACAATCTTTTTTTCTTTAAAACACAAGAAAGGTGTGCCGGCTGCGCCAAAATGTTGAACTTTTGTGGACTATTGGGTGGCACTTCGATTCTTTGGTAGGAAAACGACGATGAGAGAGAACTGCACCGGAATAACTTCTAAAAACAACTAACTTTATTTCTTCCATCATACATTAGCCATAGGGCATTCTTTTGTTGGACAGATCTGCTGATTATGCACACTCTCTGCAGCGCGTGTATTTTTTCGCTTCATAAGCGTCTGCAGAGAGTGTGCATATGAGTGCATATATCTGAGAGAGTGTGGCATTTTACTTGCTTTACAACAAAAAATATATCTACTCGCGCGTACGACGATTTCTGTGCCATTAGTTTTTTGAAAAACCGGTTCTAAATCGGTTAAAAATCACGTTTTGTAGTTTATCTAACAATCTTAGAATGCGATTTTGAAAATTTTATGTTTATGTTGTAGTCCAGGAAATTTAAACCAATTTAAATATTAAGACATTCGTCGAACAGTTCTCGAGATATTTCATTTTAAAGATTTCAATTTTAAGAAAATTGGCTAATAGCGTCAGGCGGAAAAAAGCGGGAGAAGTGGCGTTGGACAAACTTTTCCATATATATAGCACTCTCTCTCTCCACATAGTGAGTCTATATTCGAAGATTTGTAAGGTGACATGTACCATTCGCGATTCGCGATTTTTTTTCGCTGATCTTCGCAAGACGCGAATTTCTTCTCGGATTTTCGCGGGGCACGTATTTTTTCGCGGATTTTTGTGGGGCGCGAATTTTTCGCGGAGTTTTGCGTAGCGCGAATTTTTTCGCGGATTTTCGCGGGGCGTATATTTTTTCGCGGATTTTCGCAGTTCGCGTATTTTTTCGCGGATTGTCACGGGTCGATGACAGAGATGCTAAACAGATGTAAAATTGAGGTCTCTATCTCTCATAGTTTCCAAGATAATCGACTTTAAAGATTTGCAGACGCTTTTATGCATTTCTCATCCAATTTTCCTCATTAATAACGATAATATGCTTCATACACTTTAAGAATTATTAAACGAAATGTGAATTATTTATATATAAATATCGTTCGGGTTTGCCATAATCCAAATTTGCAATGAAGGAATCGCACCTCTATAAGTTGATCTAGGTTTATCACTAGCTTTTCTTCTGTATACGATTTACGAGTATTTCGTAAGTCCCCAGTGAGGATTCACAACCAATTTTACGATTTTTTTTCTGTGTATGGATCACTTCCCTGAATTACGTGAAGAAAATGCGGATTAGAAGAAAAAACGAAAACAAATCAATAATTTACTGACAGAGTCAATAAAACTATAAACCGCAAAGATCTTATTTATCTCCTTTTTGTTTTTGAATCAGACCCATAAATCAATATTAATTATAACCTCAAAAAATCAGCGCCTTCGATGTGATTGGAATAAAAATGTGAATTTCATAATTAGGCCTCAAAATATTCCCTCATTTTCTACCATTAAGAACCAACAAAATAACAAATTCATAGCCTTTTTTACATCTTCATCTCCATAACCATAAAAAAAAGAAAATTTTGGAGTTCATCATTTCAAAGCAAGTTCAATAAAAAAAAGAATTTCGTGTGAATCAGGTGAGACTGCCAAGAGCAAGGAAAAAAAATCCAAGAACAATCATTCAACATAAATTGCTGAAAATTACAAGCATCATGCTTCAACTAATAAAGTAAATAATTTACACCAAAAAAAAATCACTCAAACAATTAAAGACCACTTGCGTGCAATATTTCTGGTGATTTCTTTGTCACTTGGATTATGTCTCAATAAAAATTAATTATTCGGAATGACTCATTTTATTTTCTGAGTGGGAATGTAAAAAAAATTACCAATTTCACAATTTTTCACTCTTCAATTTTACTCTCATTTTTACGTCTTATTAACTCAGAGTTATTTTCCCTTTCTTCAATGTCTTTCTTTCTCATAATTTCTTTTCTTTCGAATCTTAGACTAGGAATTGTTTATTGAAAGCAATTAATACCGACTGATTTTCAATTTCTTTTCTTTTCTCTAAATTTTAGAGAATGAGGTTATGTTGAATCTAACCTTAAAAAAATCAGGGCGCAATTGCACTGGCAAAAACTCTGACATTTTTTATAGTTTTTCATGCTACTAAATATCGCAATTAATAATTAATTTCAGAAAAAAACAAAACGATTTGAAATGTTTGGTATCCCAGTGCGCACAGTTAGCTGGAAACGGCATCATTTTAAGCATATTTTTGTTGAGTCGGTTAGCAAAAATTAGCTGATCGGTCAGCAGTTCTCGAACAAAAAGTGCTAACCAAGTATATGGAAATGACATCATTGCCTTGCGAGTTTCGTTTTAAGATTAGCAGAATTAAACTGAAAATTCATATGTTTTCAGCTCAGTTGAAATTGGTTAGCATTTGGTGTTCACGAGTTATCCCAAATTAACCGTTTCTTGTTTTTGAATTCCCCAAAAATTCCAAACACATCTATTTTGAAAATTAAGAGTTTCATGCATTTTCAAGGAGAGGAATTGTAATACAGTGAATACAGTCAATGGGATCTTTTTTTGGAGTTTGTCAAAATGCTGTTCCTATCCAAATTGACAAAAATTCTGTCATCTGGTAAGGTAGAATATCAATTTGACAAAAGTTCGACAAGATCCAGTTGATCGCAATTTTTTTTAGAAATATTATCTTTTCTTCTGCAGCATTAGAGAAAATTAATAAAATGCACGTTAATAAAATTAGGCTATATTAGCAAATCCATAACCTTACACTGCCACGTTTTGATATCTTACTGAAAATTGAAGAATTTCTAAGGTGGAATGATAACTATTCGATTCTACCGAATTGATAGTGTCGGTAAATCTGTATCTCATAGATTTAGTGAATGACGGCTTTTTGCACATTATTGGACCACTAATTGTTCCAGTCTTAAAGGAACGTGACTATTGATAATTATTTTTATTAGCTACAAGAAAAGCAGAAATAATTTCAAAGTTCCAGAATCGATAATTGATACTATTAAAAAACAATTATCTTGTTACTCCTGGTTCTGAAAGCAATTTGGTGACATTGGAATTTAAGGTTATGTATGTGGGAAGATTTGAAAAATTTATTGAAGAGGGCACGCGACGCCATAGAAGTAGGAAAGAAGTATGAGGAAAAGAAACCAAAGTGGTACAGTAGACTCTCTCTCAATCGGCTCTTTTTCAATCAGGCGAAAAATTTTGATGACAATTTTCACATTTGATTTTAAAGTAAATTTGTTCAAATTCGCTGTAGTTCCTCTTGTTTTATCGAGATTCTTTATATTTGAGCGCTTTTTGTGGAATTTACAATGATTTTAATGCCCAAATCTCTCGATAATTTGGATGACATTTTGCCCCATGACCGATTGAGAGAGAGTCTACTGTAGTATTACATCATTTTTCCATTTACAACATTTTTGCGCAGCGAACTCGAAATGAGACGATTTCGTCCTATGAGATCCTTAAAAATATATACTCTGTTTCTTTGAACTATGGGCTAATATATATTTACCTATTTTAATAGAATTTAAATTCGGCGACTGTAATACACAATTAAGAGTAGGGGAGACTGGAACAAAAAGTCACAAAACGGATATTTTATTTTTTTACAAGCTACTCGAGCGCTTCAGAAATTTCTAATTAGCGCAGTTTTATAGGAAATTTACCGCTCTACAACTTTGTGAAAGTAATTTTCCTCTATTTTGTAAGGAAATACGTTTATCGAACCAATTTCTAAAAGGTAATTTTGTGATTATTCTCAAAAATGCTGGGGCAAATAGTATCAGACATTGGGTATTATCATATTTTGATACGCTTTATTACAGGCTTCCGTAAATTTGGAAAAATACCGACAGGACATATTTTCATAGGTGTATTCATCTACACCTTTGTAAAACACAGTTTTCTCTGCGATAAAAGTGAGAAAACGAGGAAAGCGCTTTTCAAGCTATTTTAGAAAAAAAAACACACACAAAAAACTGCAAATCGTTTGACCAATGCAAACAACAAGCGGCGAGACATGATAATGACGTTTCTTTTCGCCGTGAGACATCAGAAGTTGCTTCGCTTGTTTGTTACTTTTTACCCCAAGTGGCCATTTTTCATAAAAGGATTTCTGGAGAAAAGAAATTTTGTGAAATTCTAAAATAGATAGCGGATTCGTATTCAAAAAATCCAAATTATTTAGAAAATATTCACCTATGCATCAATTTTGGAAAATAAGTAGGTAATAATTGTTATCTTCTGCAAGGAAAACATTTCAAAAATAGGGCTAAAAATTTCGATATTTTTTTATTTTCTAAATTCCTTGTTCGAATTCTACGAAAATTACGACATTGAAGAAGGTCTATGGAGGCTATCTATAAAAAAAAATTGAGCCGCTATCTTTTTTACCTTGGCAGATAATGAATTTTGAATTTTTCGATTTGTGACTTTTTGCCCCAGTCTCCCCTAACTATGCGTTTGTCTAAAAATGTCGTTTTTTTGGTATTTTTATGGACTTACGATTTTTGAGGTTATGCGCAGAAAAATGGGTTCGAATGGTTAATTGCAATAATTACATATTTTCTGTTTTTTTTAGTGGCAATTATAAGCTTGGTTTCGCTTAAAGAAATTAACAATTTGTTTATGCATATCTTGTGTCACCACTTTGCATGTTAAGCCACGTTCTGGCAAGTAATAGATATTTTTCATCTCTTTTGAATTTCCAGCATTGTTTTCGATTTCCAGACAAAGGTTTCCAGTGTAATTATCAGCCACTGCATGTGAAATTTTTGGTCTTTTGGGGCAAAAACAGAGAAAAAGAGTCTTATAGTCCGACGCTTACCATGCACTCATGGCGGATTTCTGAGGTTAGAATTGCATGGCAACTGAATATTTTAAGACGCGTTCACCACGAGTATGCCTTCTATCCCTTATAGGATATTCTTAAGTTTTGAGGTTACAAATTATAGAATATTTTTGAGTATCAATTTTTTGTTTTAGTCAAGTTATTAATAAAAAAAAAATTCTGCAACATCGTAGAATAAGGAAATTCCACTACAGAAAATGTCTAAGATTTTGAGGGTTAGGTCTCACATAACCTAAAACATTGAAAGTTTATCCTATTGACGCCAAGGTTCTTAAGGAATAAATTTCAGAAGCTAAACAAATGATGATACGCCAATGGTCAATGCAACCGACGAATTGTCAACAAGTCTTTTTCAAATTGAATTATCGCCCAAATGAAAAATATTTCGATTAAAAACTTGAATTAGCGAGAGTCTAATGCAATTTTTATGTAATCTATCGAGGAAATAAACAAATGCAGAGAACCCAAATCGAAAATACATTGATATTCATTGAATTTGATTAGATAGACATTGATTTATCAACGCCAATCAAAAAACTATCAGAAATATTTAAAAGGTTTGTGTTCTGTTCATTTTTAAGTTGTACTTCCATAGTTTCTAAAACGAATTTTTTTTTAAATAATATAGAATAAAAATAGATAAATTATTGCCAAAGCAAACAATTAAAATTTTTATGGTTTTTGCCCAAGAAAACATGCCGTATTTTTTTTAGGTTAGGTCTTACATAACCTCAAATTTCAAAATAACCTTTTGATCAAATAACTGATTAACACCGGAATCTATTACAACAATTTCAAAAAAAATTGTAATATTTGCGCTAAAAAATCAGGGCAAAAAGTATTACAAAATTGTGCAAATGAAAAAATACATAACATAATACTCATTGATGTTAGGCATGCCAACATTTCACAAGTTATCGAAATTTGTGTGTTTAATAAATTCTGTTAAATGAATTAATTTAATTGCCTGTGTGAGTTGCTTTAATGAGTGATTCAATATAATTACAGTGTATGTGAAATAATACAAATTGCAAAATAATAATTAGAAGAGAAAATGCATAATAAAAAAAAAACAAAATAGAAATAAAATCGTGCGATATTTTTTTGCCACAAATATTTTCACATTTCCACAACAGAAATAAAAATCTTTGCCAACAGTTAGTGGTCAAAAAAACAGGACAGAAAGAAACTTCTAAGAAAATGTGATTGTTCTAAAATAAATATTCACATGTGAAGCAATATTTATAAATAATGCATAAAATTAAAATATGAGAAATTGCAAGATAAAACACTTTTTCTTTGTTCTGACTTAATAAAAAAAAAAGAATTAGCAAGTTGCATTGAGAATGGAAGAATTGCTTCTAAAAAAAAAACAAACAAAAAAAATTATAGTAACTAAATAACATAAGAACACATTTCATTTTATCATTCATCTTTAGTATAAATTACAGAAAAAATATGAAGAAACAAAATAATTAAAAAAGAAAGAACATTTCACGTGAGTCTTTTTTTTTTGTATGCAATTTAAATAAAACAAATATTTTCTTGCTCTCAATGTGCCTTTCTTTTTCTTAAAGTACCTCAGTGTCGTCATCGTCGATATTTTGTTGTTTTCCATTTGCTGAATTTCTATTATGTTGCTTCCGTGGATCAAAGGCATCTACCACAATCTGCTCCGTGCCCTTAATTTCCGCCCGACAAAATGGACATCCCTGCAGGGGGTGAAATTAAAAGACACAAGAGGTAAAATAACAAATTCCACTTTCCCCATGGATTCAACCTTCATTCTTCTTCCTCCTTTTTTTTCGTCCCCTCTATCCCTAACACTCACCTGTCCTTCCGAATCCACTTGCCACGAATTCAGACACGGTGTACATAGCAAATGTCCACATGGCTCTATGCGAATATCTTTATCATTTTCCGCACAAATTTTGCACAGTTGAAATGTACTTCCTGCAGCAGAATGTACGGGAGAAAAAAGAAAAAAAAGAAACCCCCAAAAAAAGGGAAGTCAAATATTGTTCTTCTACTTAAATCACAAGAAAAATTCTTATAAATAAATTCTTGAAAATTGTATATTCGTAACTGGGAGAGATATTTTCTATTCTTTTCATTTCTTTTGTACATATTAAGAAAGGGAAATTATAGAGTTGTTTAATTTCTTAATCATAGATTAGAGATAAAAAAATTTTTGTTGCAGAAAAAAAACATTTCCTTCTATTATGGGTTATAGGGTAAGGGCTCATAATTTTGGACACTTTGAGGTTAAAATTGGACACTAAAAATAAATTGATTAAAATTATGGTTTTTTATTCCAATATTTGATGAATAATGAATTCTATCTAAATATCTGTTCTTTCTGGAAGATTTTAACACTAAATACGTTAAATTTTGAATATGATTTGAGTTGAAATTGCTTTGTTGAAAATTCAGTGTGAGCAATTGCTTACGAGAAATATGACAGAACTTTGTGTTTACTTCTGCCTTATTTAGCTGTGGTGTAGTTCTAACAATGTTTCTTCGCTTTTTTAAATGATATTATTGAATATTCATTGAAAATTGTGTTGATTCACGTTAATGGGGATTTGTACATTTGACCTGAAGTGAGATTTGCCTTGTGTATTAGATTTTTCGGGTAAAAATGGAAAATTTTCTAAGACATTCACCAGTGAGGTGATGGTTCTTATTTTGGACAGGTGTTTTTCTCAGGAAATTTCGTGAAGTTTTAGCTTTTATGATGACTAGGTTGGACAAATGCCTGGAGAAACAAAGGAGCATCATCTCTACGAAAGAGATGTAGCGAGAAATGCCTTGAAAGGCGGACAGGTGTTTTTCTCAGGAAATTTCGTGAAGTTTTAGCTTTTATGATGACTAGGTTGGACAAATGCCTGGAGAAACAAAGGAGCATCATCTCTACGAAAGAGATGTAGCGAGAAATGCCTTGAAAGGCTCCCGGAAAGGCCAGGGAATGCACAAATCCGAGTGTACTTGGATTACCGAAGTCAACTTACTTTAATGAACGATGTGGAAAGTTTCCGGGCTTCTTGTGACATTCTACGTTTCCCTTACATGAGCATTAAGAGGACTTGGGAAGATTGATTCATGAAATGAAGAACAATGGGCATCCTGTTGAAGCGGATTAGCAATCCAAATTTACAGCCAAGTTGTCCAAATCAATAACCAAGTTGTCCAAAATTCGAGTCAAATTCACCTCTACATATCAATTCATTTTTAAACGTATTAAGACTAATTTTAGTAAAAACAAAGACAATAAACTCTTGCCAAGTTTCTAAAAAACCCTTCTGAAAGGAGAGTAACAAAAAAATTCAACAACAATTAAATTCGTCTGGTGAATAAATTAATATTAATACCAGTGATGCACATTAGCAAAAAAGTAAAAAGCATGGACAATAGAGGCTGGTACGAGACCGAGTTTCGGCATGAAAGTGGTACTTCAGTCGATAAAAATATTCACTGTCACTGATTCAAACACACACCGAGATGGGCTTCTGTGATATAGTAGCGACACTAGGTGCACACAGAGCTGTCATATGGAGCGGCTAACTGTATCGGGGGATAAGATAGAATAGGAACGAAAAAGCATAAAGGGCCCAAATGTGGCTTGAATGCATCGGTAATCCGAAATGGAAAACTGATCCTTAGCAAAATCTTTATATTATAAACACGACCGATAGGTAAATGTCGTCAAGCAAATACGCAGCAATAGGCTTCAGAATCTGGAAAGTCTTTAGGGACAAAACTCTATGTTTCGAGGAAACGAGGCTGAGCCAACATTTGTTGGACCGTTGGCGTGAGGCATGGAGGGGATCTGCGTCCGGATGCAGCAACACAATTCAACTCAGGATCAAAAACTCAACTCTTCCACACAGCTTTTGACACACTTCGTGTCTTGCTCAGTGGTCAAGTGTGTTAATGATTTTTGGGTTTCGTTGGGGTTTAGGGATTTTTGCGTTTTCTAGAAGAAGTCCAGTGTTTTTTCAAAGAATTTCAATGGACACAACACAGAATAACCGGCGAATCAATCATCCGGCGGAAATATAGGCGAATATCCCAGGCCAATTTTTTTTTTTATATGGAGCTGTTTGAAGCCAAATCACAAATTGATCTCAAACACAGCCTAATTTTCATAAAGCGAAAAGGCATTTAGCCTGAAATCTAGTATATTTATTCCTCTTTAGAAGGAGTAGAGTTATTCCCACAAGGGATACATCAATTCTAACTTATATTGTGTAACGGTAACGAGCGCAGAAAAATTCCCATACGAAAATCGCGAAAAACTGGTAAGTTTTGGCTTTCTAATGCAGCCCTTTTACTTTCTTCTTAAGAACGAGATGGTAAAAAATTTGGGATCATAAGAAGTATTTTTTTTTACATTTTTTTAAGGCCAAAACGTAACTTTAGATGGTCGTAGGAATTTTTTTTGAGTCACGGTGACTCAATCGTTTTTTAAGGGTCAACTCTTTAAGCTTTTAAGCGTATCGAAGCGTATCGAAGCGTAACGAAGATAAAATGGAAATTTTAAACTTCTCTAAATTTCCTTTAATTTTAAAAATCGATAGATGGATCTTTAAACTTTCAAAAATAATGAAAATTATTACGTGAACTCGTAATATATAAAACGGAATTTGGCTTCAATTCAGAACAGAAAATCTTTAATTTTCATATTAAATTTTAAATTTAAAACACAAAGTTTTTTTACCTCAGGATTACTGGGATAATTCAAGAAGTTTATAATTCTTTTTATATATCACCATTTGTGATTCACTTCTTTTTGTTTTTTCCCTAAAAAAATTATCATCTTTATCTATAAAATGCCCTACCACAAAAAATCAATTCTGTCACCCTCTAAGGTTTCCCCAAGTTTTCCCATCAAAATCTTCCTACTCATTTTCTGCTATCAAACATATTTAAATTAAAAAAGATAAATTGAATAAAGAATAATATTTACCCATCTCACAATAAAGTTCATATTGTTCTTGTGTCACAGTTATATGATCCTCCATAGGACTCTGCACAGCGAAAGATAAATCCGGATTTGTGAGCCGTCCGTCTGGATATAAGTAGAATCCTTCCCTGTAAATAAATATCCAAGGATTTTGCTTTAGGTTGAAGGATGTGCTCTTGGGAATAATTTTAGCTGAGACTGGAAAGTGACTTTAGTAAAAAAAAAATAAATTCCTTTTCACAAAAGTATCAGATGGAAAATTTCTGAGAAAATCCAAGGATATTATATAGATTATTTTTACACACACACTCACCTGTGTCCATCTAAAAGTGCTTGACAGAGGGATTTATTCTGAGGTATAGTTTGAAGAATTTCTCCTTCTGCCGTCACATAACCTATCGCCCACTGACCCAATCGAGTACACGATAACCTAACATAGAAATACAAAAGAAGAACATTGGTAGATATTTGTCTACTATCAGAAAAGAGGAAAGAAATTTTCTCTTTCTTTCCAAAAAAAAAAAGAAGATGACAACTTTTATTGTTATATACACATTCTTCATTCTTCTTCAAATATTTATCAAAGTTGTAGGCGTTGTTATGTCGTTAAAGTCGGTTGAAAGAGAGAAAATCATTCAATATTCTATAATGCTTGTTTTATTATTTCCCTTACTTCATCAATTGATGAATATTTTACAAAATTGGAACAAGAAAAATACAAAAAAAAAATGTATATTATTTTCTTTAATATTTCAACTTCAGTTTTGTCAATCGTAAAATTTCACCTGAATTTATTACACATATTTCTATTTCTTTTTTAGCATGACCTCGACTTTTCCTCAACATTTTTCTTATTGCTGAAAAAAAAATGGTCTATTTCCATATTTTCACCCACATCAAAATCAGTAACATCCTACTCTTTCATTTTTTACTTTTTGTACCTCTTTTCCCCCGATCAATGCTAAAATTCATGTGCATGAAGGGATTTACAAAGTCACTTCTAACTTCCTAAAATGCCAGATGAAAATTAATTTTCTAATAGAATGAATAAAATTGACTTTAGCATCGTTTAATTACTTTTACAACTGACTTAGACAGGGATAATTCGATAGAGAGGGAGAGAGTAAGAGACATAAGTAAAATTATTTCACAGGTTTTCACGGATAAATCTAATTATCGTCTACAATTTCAGACCAATTTCACGTTTACATTTTCGGGATGAATAAGGTACACTTGGTATACGGAGCGCTATAATAGCACAATTCCTCATACTCTTGATCAGCACCAACCATGTGTAAGAGATGGAATGACAATAAAATGCCATATCCATGCAAAACCCATCAAATTCATTAAGTTATACATAATTATCCATGACATTCAACCAATTGATTTACATACAGCATTTTGTAATATCATCTTTGTCTGCTTTATAATCATGCGTATTCGCTTATTAATGCAAAATGACCATGAAAATTGCATTGCAATCATTATACAATTCATTAGTATACTCATATATGTACCCAGTTTGAATTAATAAAATGGAAATTTCACCCTAAACAAAGAGCATTGTCAACATTTCACCAAGTTTTCTACTAGTGATAATTTTGATATGTTGAATTAAAGCATTTTACCAAATATATCATAACCATAAAATATCATGAAGCCTTAACCGATTCAGTCAGTGTACTAGAAATACTTGGCAAAAAACAAACGATCAGTAAAAAGTTCTAAATGGGCAGCAAAAAATTAAAAATGAGCAGTAAAATATCTAATTATGATCAGTAAAAACCTTAAATCTTTACAAAAATGGACCTAATTTATATATTTAATATTTAAAATAGTTCCATATAAAGTGTAAAGCCCCTTATTTTCCCTTTGTCAAGATTTGGACGAAAATATCACTGTTTCAAAGTTTTTTGTTACTGATCAATTTTAACTTTTTACTGCTCATTTATTCAATGCCGAAATACTTGAAATAGAATGTTCATATTTTGGAATTAGGTTCTTACAGATTAATAGATGATTTTTTTTTGAAAAGAAATAAATTTTATCTATTATGGAGGCGCGGGGAGCCGTTGTCAAACACGCGTCTTAACTCTTTAAGGACGATTGGAACACCGGTGTCCTGAAGTTATTTTTTTTTCTAATGTTTGTACATAATTGCAAAGTAGAAGGTTGAAGGAATCTAGTAAAATATTGTTTACAAGTCTCTTTTAGCTATTTACTATCGTATAGTAAATATTTAAGCTAAAAAATTACTATTTTAAAATTCTTAAATTTATAATTGATTTTATTTACTTTTTATACTTCCAATTTTTTTTAAGCAAAACCCTTCTGGGAATGAAAACTGCAATATTTTTTCATCAGAACGAAAAAAATCCATTGGTATTGTTAAAAAAATTACTTAAATTTTTGGACTAGTTATTTATGTCTCTATCGTTTATACATGCAAAAAATATACCGAATCAGACTCTGTTGGACTTTCCAAGGTCAGATGTAAGACTTATCATTGATTATGTTTACCAGTTTCATTTTTATTCCTGATTTTCAGTCCGTAAAAAGTGTCTCATCCTTAAAGGGTTAACGGTCACTAAATTTAAATTCTTTACATTAATTTATTTCAAAATCTATTGATTTAGATTAAGTATCCAAGAAAAAAAATTGGCAATATAGAATTCAAAACAGGAAAGAGCATGAAGGCCAATTTTAACAAATGCAACGGGATGTCGAATTTTCCGTCCGCCATTTTGAGTAAAATTTTGCATGATCTTCCGCGAGGCAAGAAAAATAAAATGTAATTTCATCTCTGTCGGACTATTTTTCTCAAGTAATTGAAGAACTAAAGTTACTAAAAATTCATTCCCGACAGCAATTCGGATAACAAGTGCCCAGGAATAAATCATATAAAATCACTCAATTTGCGTATGATGTGTAATACCATAGCAAGGAATGGGTTAATTATAAAGCTTGACAAGCACAAATATTTATAATAATAATTTAGTTAACAAAATAAAAAAGGTGAAAAAGTGTCCTATGTTTTGCCGAATGCTCGAGTTCGTGACTTAGATGTTATACCTCAAACAATAGTACATTGAATACGACTAAATGATTTATAAATAACTTAACTTAAAGGTCGCCGGAAATAAAGCTTGGCAGTAATGTGAATGATTTTCGGACAAAAATTATTTATTGGTTCAAAACCGGTTCATAGCCGATTCAGATTTATCTGAAATTCCAAGACCTTTCCAACGAAGCCAAAAATAACCCTATTCGGTTGAAAATTACGCTGCCTGTTTTTCTAACTTTTGACCTTGAAAAACCGTTATTAGGAGTGATTCAACGGTATTTTCGTATAAAGACGAAACGTACATTTAGGTACCCTCTAAAAAATATCCCGAATTGAAAACAGGGTTGGCAAAGGGTCCCAGGCTTTGTGAAATTCTTTAAATCGTGATCTAGATCCTATACTGCAAAAGTACCTTTGGATCATTTACTGTTTACCAGTTCCCAACCAATTTCAGGTGATTCATGATAATATCATCATTCAAAGGATCACCCAAAATAGTTTCAAGAGTAAGAGAACTGATTTGCGGAAAAAATGCTCTGCGGTTCATAACCGATTCACAACCGATTTGAACAGGTTATAAATCACTCGAAATATTGCCCAAAATACACTCCAGGAGTAATATAACACTGTGTAACAATTTTAAACTTTTTTTGTCCCTGGGTTCTCATGCTATTTTTTGTATTGCTACGAAAATACTTATCATTTTGATTTCATTTTGTTTTTGCGCCTGGAATCTAGGCAAAACCGTTTTTTTTGTCGTTTTTTGACACTTGGGTACCTATATCTCCGATTCTACTGAACCAATTTATTTCTTAATATGGGAACATTTGTTCTACTTCACATCCTTTGGACAGATGGAGTTCGTGTCACTGACACCAGGGGCGCTGTAGTCTCACATGTCAGAAAACATGGAAAATCGAACTTTTTAGCAACTTTAATCAAAAATATCTCGAAAACTAGGACTGTCCCTAACAATCTGTTTTGTGGGTTTGACAGAGAATTTTATTAGATACATTTTCGTCCATGTGCAACTTTTCTCTCAGATTGTTTTTAACCTCGACATTGAGGTTCAAACGAAAATTGAGCTTTAGAATACTAAAAACTGTTTTTATCAAGAAAATTCTCTTCGCCGGCTTACAAAAGGCCGAAGAGCGAATTGAACTGAACGAAATTTTCCTCTAGGGAGAGATTAAATTTCAAAATTTTAGATTTGACAAATTTTTCCCCAGTCTCCCCTATTGCCCCTCTGTCTGTAGAGTTTCGAGTGGTAATATTAAACACAATAAAAATCGGGATAAACTAAAAATATATTTACTAATATTTTAACGACAAGCAGAGATACAGAACATAAAAATCCTCACCTCAAAATCACTTTTGTGTAATTTTATTTTCTTTCTAAATTTACGATTTGTCGTTTTTCTTTTTTCATGACTCCGGCATATTTTTAAGATTAAAAAAAATCATAGATTCAAAATTGGATATATCTATCCTATTCTTTTGCTTTCGAATCAAAATTGAATTTGTTGTGCAAGAGTGTAATAGATTATTATATGCAATAGTTTAAGAGTGTGATAGAAACTTTGATTTCATAAATTTTTCCTGGTCAAAATAATAACAATATAATCTTAAAATAACAACAAAAATTTTAAAGAAATTAAAATTAGGAGAGAGCCATTTTAGATAAGAATTTAGCTTTGAAGTTTAAGTTAGTGGTCTAAAAACATAATAATCAAAAATATTTATTATTTGAATAGTTTTACTTAAAAAATTGATTTTATTCTAAGTTGCCTAATTTCTTTTAAGGCTTTGTCTCAATGCCTCAAATTTTTTTTAAAGAAAAATAACTCTATGAATGAATATTTCAAATATTTAACTAAATATTTTTAAAGTAATAATTAACTACACAGATATTTAAAATCGCAAAAAATGATCTGCTCAAAACTTTTCTGTATAAATTGCAATTCCTATTTAAATTTATATAAGACCATTCCAAAGAGTATTGAAGTTAAATTTAGAATTGGAGAAAATTAGTAAAATAATTTATAAACAAACCATGAATATATATTGAAAATTTAATATCGTTTTTTAGATATTTAACTTCAATGTGAAATCAAATAATTGACATTTAAAGGTTAAAGACCGTGTGTACATTATGGCTCTCCCGCTTCTTCCTAAGCAAATCAAGCAAATCAATAAACTCAGACAGAAAACTACTCAAAAATCCCATCAGAGCGAAAGTTTAATGTTTTCTCTATTCAAACATAAAGAATTTTTGCATAAATTCTTTATCAAATATTTGTCTGAAATATGACACCATAAAAATCGTAACGAACAATCAACTCTCATCGCCATATAAAAAAGCATTTTTCACATAAAAATTTCACAGAAAGAAAACAATTTTATACATCGACAGAGATATGTTTTGTGCTAGAAAAAAAAATATCTGCATTTTATCAAGCACATTATCAAAACAATCCATACAAAATTTATCCTCAATAACATTTCAAATTTGTATGTTATGCCCAACGCACAATAACTTTTGTTTTGTAAACATATTTTTGACATTTCAGTGAGAGTGAGTGAGATCTAGATTTAATCATCTCGCTCTCTCTCATAGGAAATCTTGAAAACATGTTTACAAACAAAAGTTATTGTGCGCTGGGCATTACCATATCACGTCTAAGAACAAATGCGGTCAATATGTTGCACATTCCATTATCATATAAAATTTTTAAATATAGAAAATACTGGTGGGCCTCCAATAACAATATTTGTTTTTCTGTGTACGTGAGTAATTTCACTGTGGCATCATTTGCTTCTTCCCAACCAATATGAATGAAAAAAAAAAACAACAAAACCACTCAAAATATAAATTTCAAAAAATATTCCAAATCAATGGATAGAGTTGACAACCAAATAGACACTCTGCGTGGGTTCATCGTTCCTTCCATCCAGCATCAACATTTCATTGAGAAAAGGTTTCCACCGTTTATACACCAGAGATATTTATGAATGAAAGCCACTCAGCTTTTTTTTTAATTCGAAATACGATGAAAAAAAGTAATAGTGGGTTATATTTATCGATTAAATTACATAATGTGATATCCGTTTTTCTCTGTCTCTCACAAAATGTACAATAAAGAGAATGCACATGATACGGGAATATGATACGAGAAAAAAATGCGTGTAGAAGGAAAAAAGGTGCAATAAAGCAAAATAATCAACTGTTTATGGGACCATTTCTTATTTTCTATGTAGGTGGAACATATCATGAAAATGTTTTATCAATTTTAAAAATATCTCCCGACATTTATACTGATAGCATAAATTGTCTAGAGATATATTAAGGACTCATCAAACGTTTTGCTTTAATGACATTCAAAGCTGTTTGGATGGATATTAAATATGAATATTAAGGTAAAACGGGTGAAATAATACCATAAATTTTCATAACAACTTTTGATAGACTTTCTCAGTAGATTTCATTGGCTTTTTTTGGAAGAAAAGAATATTAAGTTGAGAAGTTCCATAACTAGAAACCTAATAGTATTACACTGAGAAAAAAACGGGGGTTCGATTAACTCTTTTTCCTCATAACTTTAACAGTTTTTAAGTGTTAAAATATATCAACATTTTTAATGTTAATTTTACACCTTTTCAAGGGTAAAATAAACATGAAAAATGGTAACTTTAACCCCTAATACACCTAAAAAGAGTAATATTTACACCGATTTCGGATCAATACTGCAGGGTAAAATAAACATTTCCGGAGTGTTATTTTAACTTTTTCGGATTTCTCTGAGTAGTGTATGAACTTTATAAAAATATGCAACCTTACAAATCGTATATTATGAAATATAATACACAAAATTAATTAATATATTTAAATAAGAGGAATAGTTGTTTGAAAACTCTCAACTACATATAGAATTAAATTTGGTAAAACTTTTAGATTAAAACTTTGAGAATTGAAACTTGAGAACAGTTTTTAATGCCATCTACAAGAGACAAAAGTGCCTTTACGCGAAAATAAATTTCATTCGTATTTCACTATTTTATATCAGGGATAAAAACAAAAAAATAATCAACTATCGAGATTACTTAAATTTATTAAAAAAAAAATCCTTAATTATAAGCTTTTAGGAATAATTCAGATAAAAAATTAAAGTTGTTATTTATTTATTTAAGTATTTACCATGAATTTTTATTTCAAAAATTTTTTCACATACAAAATTTCAAATTGTTTTCAAAATTAAGTTTGAGCTTTATAAATGTGACAGCACTAAATCAAAATGTCTCAAATATGCAAATTTTTAAGCTTTTGCTGGTGTCTCTTGGAGAGAAATTGATGATTAATTTAATTTCATCAATTCACAAAATGTTGCTGACTGTGACTTTAACTGTTTTATGAGAATTTGCATATCATTTCCTACAGTTCTAATTTCATCAATCCATTGAAGTCTCAGCAAAATTTTTATCGCTTTCGACTAAAATAAATACAGGGCATTGTAGAGCTATTTTAGCAAGGGCTAATTTGCCCATTGGATATTTTGGAGGTTGGTTAGGTAAGAATGAGGAAAGAGATAAACGTATGATAATTAAAGATCTTGTCTAAATAAATAAAATAAGTAGGGGAGACCGGGGTACAATTAGCCAGGGGCAGAAGTAGACAGTGGATTTTTCTCGGTTCCCTTAAAATGTACCTTGAGCAAAGTATTTTTTAATGAAAGTAGGAACACATCCCCATATTCCCAGAAATATTTATAAGTCTGATCCTGTTATCCTACAATTTAGAAGCATTTTTATAAAATGGGTATAAAACTGCAGTTTTGATGTTTCAGTTTTTGGACCAGCATTTGGTTTTCTGAGTTTGTAGTCAAGATTTCATAGTTTTACCTCGTTTCTGGTTTCATAAACCTAACTAAAAAATATTTTTCACTTGGATAATAATTATCCAATTTTTTATATAAGATGAAAAACACTAAAACAGCCCTCGGGGCAATTGTAGCCACTCTTCCGTGGCCGGATAAAACTATCAATGATTTTTCACTAATACATGGATAATTGTTAGATGAAAGAGAACTATTGATATTCCAAGCAATATTGCCATTCGGATGAAAAATTTGTGAAATAGATTTTTTCAGGATATTTTCATCAATTTTGCCGCAATTACAAAAATGTCATAAAAAAGTCGGCTAAAATAACAACTAGTTGGCTGTTTCATTAGGTTTAAGTTACATATTTAGTATCAGTGGGCTTCAGTGGATCAAGTGAAATAACACTTGGTATTTCCAGTTTTAAAATTTCGTCTGGAAAACTGGTGGCAAATAGCACCCCGAAAGTGACTAAATCTACCCAGGCCGGGGCAGGTGTAGCCAATGTGTCATACTTTTTTCATTATCCTCTCTAGAAAAAGCCAAGGATTTGAGAGCTCTGAACTATGCGGTTTTATACAGCCAATATCTTAATGCTACTTATGAAACATAAAAACATTAGACAAACTTTATCATTTTTTCACAAATCATGCGCGAAAAAAAAGCTTCATTTGCTGGCTAATTCTACCCCTGTCTCCCCTAGTATCTTATACGGGCTTCAGATTAGAGTTTAAATTAATTCCTAAATGTCAAGAAATACTAAAGAACAAGCTATTTTATTGATTTAGTTTTAATCCAGTTCACAAAGATCTGGAATTTTTAAAATACAAGCAATTGAAGTAATTTTTCAGAATCTGTTAGACCAATTGCCTTTACTGATTAAATATTATAGATCTCAAACCGCACAATCAGTGAGAGAAATCCGAAAAAGTTAAAATAATATTCCGGAAATGTTAATTTTACCCTGCAGTTTTGATCCGAAATCGATGTAAATATTACCCTTTTTAGGTGTATTAGGGGTTAAAGTAACCCCTTTTCATGTTAATTTTACCCTTAAAAGGTGTAAAATTAACATTAAAAAATGTTGATATATTTTTACACCTAAAAAGTATTAAAATTATGAGGAGAAACAATTAATCGCACCCTCTTTTTTTCTCAGTGATGGATCACTTATTCTTTATACTTAATCTTAAGGGAAAGTTTCCATAAAAAATTTGCCTGATAAGGAATTAGAGAAGTCAATGATATGACTAAAGCGGGTTCCACCCAAGATTATGAAAGCCAAAATCCTGAAATCCAAGATACAGAATTCTTAAAAATGTTATAGGAATTCCCACGATTGCGCCCACGCTTGCGGGAAGCAAAGGTAATTTTTTGTGTTTTGGGAAATTATTCTGCACATTATTCTGTGTATAATTTCATTCCTTTCAGGATTTTGACAATTCGGTATTTTGCCTTTTGAAATTTCGGTTTTTAGAGATTTTGACTCATTCGGGACGGGATTTTGGCCTGATCAAGATTCTAGATTAATGGATTTCATATCTTCAGGATTTTAGCACTTTTCGGAACGTTTTTTAGCCTTCGGGATTTTAGCTGGTACTGAGCTAAAGCTTATATTATTTGAAACGCTCAGAGCAGAAGTGGTCTCCTTTGTATGCATTTTCCTATTAAAACAATCTAATTCTGCTCTGAGCGTCTCATTTGAAGGAATATTTACATTCTTAGTTTTTAATGCTGGGCTAGTTCTTTAAAAGAAACTTGTAAATGTACGTTATGTAGAACTATCAAGGGTAAGCCATTCTAATAAATATATATATTTAGGTATACCTAAAAATATTTAGGGTTTCATAATGACTAAATTGTTCCTATTTTTCTGAATAAATGTGACTCGCCAATATATTTTAAAAACAGGACACCTTCTCCTAATTTTTAAAATATGGTTGCGATGAATCACATTTATTGAGGAACAGAGGAAAAATTTAGTCATTATGGAGCTTGGGACCGTTCAAAGCATGGGAACTTTCCCCTACTGTTAATGAAATTGGTGAAGACATCTCTGATTGAAGCTCAATTTTTGGTATTTCACTGCTCGAACTCGAAGAGAGAGCAGTTAACTTTTTTCAACTTATGGCTAAAGGCTAAACGATTGCTGGTCTTCGACGACTCCCCATAAGTGAACATTATCTAGGACAATCTTTTTTCCTTTACCCCTCACTTCTTTCCTTCTTCACCAAAAACAATGCATTTTGGTTTATTTCGGAAACGGCTCCTTGATTTTTTTTCATTTCCGAATATACTTTGGAAGTATTCAAGGCGAAAATTTCGTCCTTAGACAAAGAATTGCAATGAAAATGCGTAAATTAACGAAATACAGTGAGGCTACGGCGAGTATTTTATTGTCAATGTGATTCTGCCCTAATTTTGAAGCGTAAATTAAAAAAATAAAAAGAACCCTAAATTAAACTTTGAAGCGCCTATTTTGATAAATAATGTATTTGTAAAGCATATATTTTTCTAGGATTTACTTTTTTATTTGTCCGTATGCTTGTTAGTCATACTAAAATATTCTAAAATGTGCTTGTCCCAATTTTCATTTCGGTTTTTTTTTTTTAAATTTAAGAATCAATTTAATCGCGGTAGTAAACCGGTATGCACTTAAAAAGCATGCGAAAAGATAACACACGGAGAGCTCTTTCTTGTAAATCCGAGCACTGCGCAAAGCAGCGAGGCTTTGTCTTTTCTTTTTTATGCATTACACCCATTGATTAAAAAAAAAACTTTTCTCTGATAAGAGTTGATGAGGATATTTTATTTAATGTATAAAACTCCCTTTCAAATTATCTGAATTTCGTAATAAATGGAGGAATTGAAAAGTCTTGCCGTTAGGAGCGCTAAAATCGAAAAATCGATTTTCGCAAATTCGAAACGCAATATTTCGAAAAGTAGACTATTCTGTAGGGGAATTCTGCAATTTTTGTGGCATTGTTACACGTGAGTTCGGAACCTGACAATGTCAATCGAACTTTTTTTTATGTAAAGGCCGCTACACACTGGAAGCAATGTCTTTAAAAATGATTTTTTTTAAAGAAAATTTCCCTATCCTTGTAGGCAGAAACGTCAGAATTTTTTTTTAAAGCAATTTTTGAAGAAAATTGCTTCTAGTGTGTAGACACCATAAAACTAGTTCGAAAATGAAGTTTATTGATTTTTTAATAAAATCGCTTTAATTAATGATATTTTAGAAATACAGTCTATCTTGGTTCATTTGTTTAATAGATTTCATTGTCACTTGAATTGCCAGAATTATCAAATATGTGACTTCTGACAATACCACGTGAGCTGAAATGGAAATGTCCAGAATAAGATTTTCGAAAAAAAAAGTTTGGCATATGGCATTACCAGAAAGTTACAGAATTCCCCTACTGGTATGTTGTAACAAAGTCCAAGAACTCTTCAACAATAAGTAACAATTTTCCTTGATGTATCTTGATCCGAGTGATATAAACAATTTATAAATTGACCAGTTTTCATCTTCGGTGTTTCTTAATCGATCTCGATGAATTTTTTCATCATGGAATCTCGACGAGTATTATCATATCTATAGGTAATTCAAGATCTTTCTATCAGTAGAGCTACCATCTTTAAACCTACTGAAATTAAATTCAGAAATGGTAAAGGTTGTGATTATTTTTTTGCAGATGCAAACAAAAATCAATGATAAGACCAAATGAGGCTACAATAGCTAAGATTATTGACAGGAGACCTCGGAGTAATATAATATAATAAAGTATCCCTTCGAATCAATTTTATTTATTTCAACCGTCGTGATCATTTTGTTTGATGCAATATTTTGTCCCCAAAATTCAACTCACAATTAAATTTGCATGAATTTTTAATTGTAAACGCTTTTTGAAGCTGCCCGTAAAGAATTTCAACTACCATCATTTTATCTGGACTCAGCTTTTAATATCCATTAGTTAAAGGGGAAATTTGTAACTAAAATAGCCTCACTCTTCTTCAATATTATTTTTTTTATGGCTGAATAAATAAGACTGAGATAATAATTCTTTGGTATTGGCACTCATTTAATCACAATCATATTAATGATGATAGGTCTTTCACCAAAATGCTCTCTGAAAGGTGAAATAACCCCAGTTAAATCTCATTATATTTTCCGCAAAGTCTCATCCCCATCAAATATGCTACTCAGGTGAATATGATATGAAGATTAGAAGTATTAAATTGGGTGGAAACATCCATTAAAGTTTATCACACGACAATCAAGGGCAATTTTCAGGCTAAAACTCCAAGAGAGCATACTATTACATCATCTTTCCTCAATTCTTCATCATTATTCCTCCATCCTCTTTTCTATTGTTTTATATAAAAATTTTTAAAGTTTCATGAATGTTTCAATTACACTCAGTAAGTCAGTGCATCACGCACATTTTATTATTATATTGTTCTGCCATCAGCAGCAAAAAAAGCGCAAAATACTCTATGCATGGCTGGGAAACGCACTTTTTTCCGAGGTTTGTTTTTTTTTTAATGCAAAAATTGCACAATGAATGCTTGATGTGGAATTCACGGACTTTTGCATTTTATGTCGCGCATCTTTTACTCAAAACGTTACAGAGGGTGATAACAAAATTTAAATATATTTAATTTGTTTCATTTTCTACAACTCACCTAAATACATAACTTCCCGCTTTATGAATATACTTTTGTAGTCGTGCCTTCACCTCGTCATATGTTAGAAATGCAACATAGCCGGGATGAGTAACAGCCAAAATTTGCCAATTTCTCAACAGTGTACTCCACGGTTGAAACAGTCTGGAACGAAAAGAAATGTATTGAAGATTTTTTTTTCCTCATTTGAACACAAAACTACATTTGGATGGAATGGTTGAAGATAAATTGTAGTAAATCATGTGATCTCAAGCGCAGACAATTTCTCACCGAGAACTGTTCTCTCAATGAAATATTCTGGGAAAAAGAAATCTCTCTCTTTTTTTTAATTCGTCCTCTTAGCATTTTCCTTCAGCATTTCATGAGACAATCTATCATTTTAAAAATAATAGGGATGAGTTGGAGCTATTTGGAGGATATCTTGAATTAATTTCAACGTTACTAATTCGCGGACATTGGTAAAAATAAATGGATTGGATCAGCGATAACAGTCCACAGTATGCAAAGCATGAAAACCTTTCCCTATTACAAAAAAAAATTAAGTCAGAACAATAAATTTCTAATTAATTACAATTAAAATCGTTTCAAAGTTACTTGTTAAGAAAATATAATATTGCAAATAATGTATCGAGCTTCTTATAATTTACAATTCTCAATTTTTTTAAAACTTGTCATTTTCTAGAATACTTTGCAGAGTGAGCGAAAGAAGGGACTAATTTTTAGTCATGTGGCATCCACTAATGCCTTGACCTGATTTAATATATAAGGCCATTTAATGTTTAGATGATAATTGTTGTTAATCCCGTGGTGGAAGAATCTGCTAAGTCCGTATTTAGATCGTTCAAGAACGCCTTCCCTATGATGTGGTTGATTATTCTGTGCATTTTTATTACGTCTTATCCGATGTGAAAGTGTCTTTTACTAATTATTCAGATGCTTACACCTTGCGAGACTCGAACTCACAACTTTGAGAATCGAGCAGAGATCTCATTCGCTCAAGACTCAACGGTCTTGTCTATTGCATCACTGATATACCCAGGTAACCCCAAAAATATATCCAATAATGAATAGAAAATTGGACGATACATTTTTGTGCAAATTCAAAAAAATAAACATGTGTTTGAGGCGACAAACGAACGGTCTAATGTAGCTGAACCTCTTCATGAATCGCTCTTAACTATTCCTACACTGGCAAAAATAAAAGGATCAAATTGATCCAAACTTGATCCTTTTGTAAAGGATGGATCAAATTGACATGTTCTCTTATGATAAATGTTCATTCAGTTTAAAATTTAATTCATCCTTTGCAAAAGGATCAAATTTGGATCAATTTGATCCTTTTATTTTTACCAGTGTAAAAGACTTAGGGTAAGTGTGCCACATTTCGGCCACTTTGAGTGTAATTTCGGCCATGCAAATAAATTAATTAATATTATGTATGTAATCTTCGAATAGTCAATGAATTCATTTTGCTTTCAAATATTTATGCATTTTAGGATGTATTAACACAAAGACAGTTAAATTTTAGGTATAATTTGAATTTAAATTGCGTTGTAAAAACTCAGTGTGGAAAGAGTCTTACAAAAGCTGTGACAGATCGATTGTGTCTCTAGCAGTGCTGTGATTTGTGGTAAAGTGCAGAAGGTTTTCCTTCGGTGTTTTTCATGAAAATTGATTAGTTTTCATTAAAGATTGTTTCTGTTTATGTTAATAGTGAATCAATCTTTAAATTTCGGGTATAAATTCCCAGCTGGATCCTGTATTTCGCGTAAAAAAGTATATACTTTGTGAGCGTCTCTCCGGTGAGGTAGTGTTGGATATTCCGGCAACATCTTTTGCTTTCCTAAATTTCTTATTCATTTTATGTTTTCTTTTTCAATTTCTGAATTCTACAATGTCCAGAGAAAAAAACCATCGCTTCTATGAAAAAGATGATGTGAAAAAGTCATTGGAAGAGTTCAGGAAGGGCAAATTGCTACGGGAATCTGCGCGTAAATTTGAGATGCTACTCTTCAGGTCTTTAGGACAAATTACACGCAAGATCTCAGGGCTTGAGTCATATAAACGTATTAAATTAAATATTAAACTCGTTTCGTTTGACGTTTTGAATATTTCTATCCGTTGCGTCACAAAATATGGTCAGAAAAAAGGTGGCCGAAATTTCACACAAAGTGGCCGAAATATTACCCAAAGCAATGTCCATATTTTTTATTAATTGTTCAATATTTTAGGAAGTGATTTAAAGAAAACAAAGATAATAAACTAGTTTTCAATGTTCCACACAACTTTCCAGAAAAGGAAGTAACAAAAAATATCAATATGAATTAAAAATATTGCATTTCAAACTTAGAACTTCGGTGCTCACATGCAACTATGCCGAAATTTGGCACACTTACCCTATTTCTGTTATAGAGAATAAGGGGACAAATGCAAATGACCCCTTTAATTTAGCTGAGATTCTTTACAATCTCAGCTTTTGTGGTCCTAGGTGAAATCCGACCTCGTCAGATCGGGCCCAAATTTTGGATGTACACGTTTTGACACTCGAATATTTCGAAAACTAGGCAAAGCTTTTTCTTTAAATTTTAGTATATTGTAGCTGAGGTCGAGACCTTTCCAACGGTGGGTCACACTCCTTTCTCGATGTTCCCTGACTCGAGCTATAACCAAAAATGTCTTGCCCGGACTTCATTTTTTGTGTTTATGAAGGGATTTCGATAAAATTTTAGCATAGGGGAAACTGGGGTACCACCAAACACTTTTGAAAGATGCGATTTTGACTGAATTTTCTAAGAAAACTGTGAATTTTAGAAAAATTTTGCTTACCCCATGTTATAGTCTTAGGTATAGGCTGCATATTAATGTATACAATGATGGTGTAAAGCCATTCAATTTTCCGTAAAAAGGAAAATTGTATCACCATGCATTTTTCGCTTTTTTCCAACCACCCGGGGTACCAATAAACACCTTCTGGGGCACCAAAAAACACCTCTTTTTCTCACTCATTGAAGTTATTTTGGGCATTCACCACAACTCTTAATTATAAAGAAGGTATCGAAAATGTAAATAATTCTCAAAAAAGCACTGCAAAATTTAAAATGAGTGACTAAAATAGCAAAAAACTAAAGCACTGCACATCGAGCATATTTTTCAATGGATTTTTCATCATTTTGACAACATTCGACTTCTGACTGGAAATCAGCGCCACTAAAATCGTGGCAAACATTTTCCCTAAAGTTCAAATTTTGCGCGCTCTTCTGATTATTTGTGATAAAATCAAAAAATCATTCGTCAATCCTTGATTAAAATCATTTAAGAATCATTAAGAATCATTTAGTGCAAAATTGAGTTCTTGAAACTATATTTCTCCTGAGTCTTGAGTGAAAATCCCATGAATGGGTGTAAATTTCAGAAATCGAACAAAGAGGGAGATGAAGAGTAAGAAAGATAAGAGGAAAAATTTTGCCATTCAAGCTACGCTCGCGACATCTGCAATTGTGAGAAATTTGCCTGTTTCTTGGTGCCCCAAACTCTGTTTTGTGATGTATTTTATATTCTTTAAAAAAAATGTGAACATTAATTTCTTTAGTAGATACATAAATATTATCCCAAAGCATGTAGGAAAGTACTGGTGTAGTGAAATTTGATGTAACTTATTTCAGTTTTATTTTCCAGGTAGATATATAAATGACTAAAATTATCAAAATCTCACAATTTTGCGAAAAAAGATTCTCATTTCTAAACTACTTGAACTATGTGGATCATTCTTTCGCTGGGCAAGCATCCCTATAGTATCTATGATTTCATGTAAGTCTCATTCTCTGAAATCTTATACCTACTTAAAAAATCGCAGTGTTTGGTGGTACCCCTGTTTGGTGGTGCCCCAGTTTCCCCTATATTGTATCTGAGAGCAAAATTTTTCTAACGATGGGTCCCATCCGTCTCTACCCCAACCCACTGTACCCCGACCCTTACTATATCCATATGGACCGGACTCTATCTCTTATGTTTATTAACCGATTTCAATGAACTTTTTTTTCTTTTGTTGGTCTTTTCCAATCAGACTATTTAAAATAGAAAATGACCAGTGATAAGTCCAGATAAGCTTATGGTAGCTGAGATTCTTTACAGGCGACCTCGAAATGCGTGCAACTCGGAATGCGTGAAAATTCGAGTGTGAGTTGAATTTTAGGAGTAAAGAATCGCGTCGAGCCAATTTTATGCATTCGACCGCCGAGAACAGTTTACTCGACGCGATGCTTTACCCCCAAAATTCAACTCACAATCGAATTTTCACGCATTCCGAGTTGCAAACACCCCTAGTTGCACGCATTTCGAGGTCACCTGTAAAGAATCTCAGCTACCATAAACTTATCTGGGCTTATCACTGGTTTTTTTTAATTTCTTTGTCAAACAAAGAGATTTAAAAAATTATAGAAAAACGATTTTCTGAATAATAGGTCAAGTGGTAGAGTACTCGTTCTATGATGCAAGTGCCCAGGATGATTTGAATCCCCTTTAGGTCACCGGGAATTTGTCTGGTATTAAAGGCGTTCGAATTGCATCCAGTGATCTTCACTGTACTTGATTCCACGGGGCATGGGGCTGACAAACCCCATCCATTTGATGCGAGAAGACCTTGTTTCTCTATGGAACGTTCTGCCACCATTACTATTCTTATAGCTTTTCCAGCCTATTGGGACATGTTTCTTTAAGTTACAATGGCTTTGGATCTTTGGGATCCTTGGTCAGTACGAAACAAATCACGTTTAATACAAGGCTTAGTTCCTGTAAGGAATGTACCTGTCTGTATACTTATCAGGCTTTAAAACAAATTGCAACTATTTGAAATTACTTTAATCTTCTTTAGTCAATATCATAAATGTTATCTACAAATCCATGCCTCAACTTGCTGTCAAAAATATCCTAACTTGCCCCTACTGAAGAGAGACAAAATTCGTTTCAACTTTCAGTAATTGCACGTGCTATAATTGAAAATCAAAATATATAAGAGGCCTTGGGGAAACTTCAACCTCTTGTCTTTTCTGCCCGAGGAACTTTCTTTCCTGTTCAATAATATAGAGCTTTCCATCAAAACTCTCCCTCGACAATTGAGTTAAAATAATCACATTTATTTGGCCATTAGGCAGAAGGGTGGTATTTCAATTTTTTGACTCAAAATCATGGTATAGATGTTTCTATTTGAGTTTGCGTCTTACCCCAAAGAAAGAAAAAGACAACTAAATATTTGAAGAAATACAACTTAGTAGCAGGTATGGATTATTGATGAAAAAGGCAATTTGCTGAGATATTATGGTTAGTTTTTTTTTTGTTTGTTTATATTGTGTGTTCATTGATAATATTTACCAAGACAGTATGGAAAAAACATTAAAAAAATATTCAATGCGAAAAACAACAGAAAGGTGTATCCAAAATACACCTGGATTATAAATAAATGCTAATTAGCACATTTATTTATATTCAACGTCCATTAACACCATGAAAATTGACACAGAAATACACATCTTCTTTTGAGCAACAAAAAATGACACTTATTTCGTTTTATTTACTCTTATATACAATTCTCACTTTAGAAGACCAATGTATACTTAAGATATCCGTGAAGTGATTAAAAGGGTGTAAAAAATTTATTTCCATATGCAAATGAAACAAATTGTTTTTGATTCATCAGTAAAAAAAAAAAGAATAAGTTGAGATAAATTAAGAGATAGAAAAAACTAAAGACGGAACGTAAAAAGAGAATAGTTATAATACAATTTACCCACAATTAACATATTCACACACTTTTATTTATTGAGAGAGATCATTTTTGTTAATGTAAATATAGTTGCTGCGGGCTTTGTACCATTTTATATGCTTGAACTTCCCAAAGAAAAGAAATATATGTAATTATTATCGAATTTTTAGTGCCGTAGATGTGGGTACTTTGTCACTTTGCTGTTCTTAAGTTTTTCTTTAATTCTAACATTTAAGGATGGTTTTCATCGATCCGAACTTACATATCCGATCAGTGAAGACCATATTTTGCTAGAATTAAAGAAAAGCTTACGAACAGCAGAGGGAATAGTCTCCACAGAAGGGTAAAATCATCCGCATAAGAATTATACGAAATTCGAAAAAAGACTCATCTGATCAGTTTGATCGTTACTAGATCTAGAGGCCAAACAGTTAGATAGCGACTTCCTGTTTACAAGAGAACCCAAATAAGTAAAGTTTCACCACATTGATATGACCTGCATTTTCTCCTCCAAAAATTATGTTCATTTGGATATTCCAAAAACGGCTGATTTTTCGGTCAAATACGCCAATGATCTTGAATAGCTCATTTAAACAGGCTATCAAGGTCAAATATGAAACAACTTCAGGAAGCATATTTCTCAGCCGTTAGAAAGATTTAGCAATTCCGGACAAGTTGGAATCAATTCTAACTGGTTCTGAACCACTTATTAATTTTAATTTGAAATTCAATTGCAGTATTTCTGTGCTATTCTTGACAATTATGAAAAATCTTGAATGACAAAAAAAAAACGGTTTTAAACCGGTAAACATAAAAAGGGAGGGTCCATTTTTCAACCGATTGGCTTGATTTTTTTTTTGTAAAAGTCTTGAAATTTCCATTCCGGCTGTATTTGTCCCAATCGGTAATGAAACGGTAAACTACTCATAATTGGTTTATCTTTCTTTAATGTTTAATTTTTATTTGTTTAAAAACTTGTTACCGGGCTGGAAGTCAAACGAAAAGAGATATCAACTTCCGGCCTTCCACTGCACTAATTAGAAATTTCTGGAGCGCTAGGGTAGCTTGTAAAAAAAATAAAATATCCGTTTTGTTACTTTTTGCCCCAGTCTCCCCTACTCCAAAATCATTTCTGAACTTAGGATAAATTAAAATTTAAAGTTCAAATTCAAATTTATTTTATTAATTGCAATTTATTAGAATTATGCATTATGAAACGATATTTTTGCAATTTATGAACTAAATTGATATGAAATAAATTGATAGTCAACGTCCATGAACACAACAATAATTATGCGAAAAATATAATTTACGGAGTGCTCTATTTCATGAGTTCGAGCATTCCGCAAAGCTAAGACACTTTGTCATCTCTTTTCCTCTTTTAATTAAATATAATCTTAAAAATGTTCTTCTTACCTCGTGAAAACATCAAACTCGAAATTCGATATGTAGTCATTGCACGTTAGGTCTATCGTTGTTTTAAGTGCCATCGCCTCTAGGCCTGAAGATATCGGATGAATTTTGGAGAGTTCCTGCCGAAACACTTTCCATGGGACTAGAGTACTGCAAAGAAACATCAAGGAAAATTTACAAATTAATCCACCATATGTAAATTTATTCAGAAACCTAAGAAAAAAAAAGTTTAGGCAAACAATCTCCCTGAAATCAATTTTACCTAAATTGTTTTCTATTTTCCCGAGATTATGCTACTCACTGTATAAATACTTTTCATATAACGCTATATTTCCAATTTCATCGAATATCCATTAAACTCCATCCTAAACAATTATTATTCCATGATTGAGCCATTATTTCTGCATTAAGATATCCCAGATATTGAGATTTTTTCGTTGTTTTTTTGTTATTTCATCTCGCATAATAAAAGAAAGAAAAAAAAACAACAGAAATGATAGATGGTTTTGTGAGAACAAAATAAAGTTCTAGCATGTGATGTTAGTTAAAGAAAATCAATCTTTTAATCCTTTTAGCAAATTCCAATCAATGTACAAATAATATTATTTCAACCTTTCAATAATTGTCAATAAACTGAATTACAGAAGTGAAACTTTTACTCTCCGGATTCATTCATTATATCTTCTTCATATCCAATTTATTCATCTATCAGTCATATTTTATTCCGTTTTTGTGGTTCTCAACATTTTCATCATAAACACTCTCAGTAATTGGATTGCTAACAATAGAAAAATGCGCATTTTCTAACAAGCTACGTCTATTTTATTCTTTTTATGGTCATTTCTTTCCATCTAAAGTGGCTATAAAAACTACATATATATTTTAAATGAATTACAAATTGAATGATTTAAAGATATTTGACAGTTGAAGATTGTTAAAAGATTAAACTTTGGCGGAATTATTAACTGTGTTAACGTTAATGATTAATAGGGGGAATATTCAGTGAAGGTGTTTGCAACTTTCTATATTCTATTTACTTTACATAATAATGTGCACTGAAGATTTTATTTAGCATTATAACTAAAGAATTTTAAAGTGACATTGAAGACATAAGAATTTCACGTTAAAATCAGTCATGCAGAAAAACAATGACCATTGGATTGAAAATTGGGAAATTTACTAATGAGACAGAAATATTTAAAAAAAAGAGAGTGGCAAAACGTCCCAGACTTTGCGAAGTACTCGAACTCATGATTTAGACGCTATACCTAAAAAATACTTTCGCGTCATTCGTCGTTTATCGGTTCTCAACCAATTTGATCCGTTTCATAAATGACTCAGAAGATCCCATAAAGCAGTTTTAAGAGTAATAAAATTGATTTTCGGACAAATATTACTTATTAGTTCATAACTGGTTCATAACCGACACTGGTAAAAATAAAAGGGTCAAATTAACCCTTTTCTAAAGGATGGATCATATTTGACTCTTTGAAAGGGTCACCAGGTACCCTTCGAAAGGGTCACGGTTTTGACATCTATTTAATTCCGGAATAAACGAATAAAAAAACAATGAAAAAGTGATCTTTGGTGTTCGCTCAGATGAGAGAAATATGATATCAGTAATAAGTTTACAATAAAACATGATTATTCGTGATAAATGTGCATACTAAATTTCAAGAGATACAAAAGTGAACCTTTCAAAGGGTCAAATACGATCCATCCTTTTGAAAAGGGTCAATTTGACCCTTTTATTTTTACCAGTGGATTCTTAACCCATTTGAACCGTTTTATGAATTACTCGAAACATTGCCCAAAATACCTTAGGAGTGCTATAATTGAATTCCGGATTAAAACAAGTTATCGGTTTATTACCGGTTCATAGCCGATTGGAATAGATTCAGACTTGTCATAAATTTCAAGACCTTTCCAACGACCCCAAATATGATACCATTTGGTTGAGAATTACGGTCTTTAGAGCTTTGAAAACGTTTAACTTTGAAAAAAACCGTTATTAAGAGTGACTTAACAGTATTTTCGTATAAGGAAGAACTACCCGCCTAGATAATCTCTAAATCATATCCAAAATAGGAAAAAATCGCACGACGTGTTTTCGAGTAATTCGAAAAAAACTTCGGATTTGGAGTGGATGAAGAGGGGTGTGGGAAAATAAAGGGCATGTTAATGGCCCCAGGGTCGACTTATGGAGGGGAAGTCCCGAAAGTTCCAAGAATGTATCTTTAACTGTTTAGTATCTAGGCGTGGTAATGGTGGAACAGAAAATCAGCGTGAAGTTAAAAAACTCAAAACTTCAAATTTCCAAAATTTTACCAAAATACGACCCGATATATTAGGTGTTAGTGGTTAGGGAACTTTGTCTTATGCAATATCTTTGAGAACTTGGATTTAAAAAAAAATGAAAGATTTAGAAAAATCTTCATACTTAATATTGATTAATCTAGTTTAATAACACTTGGAAGGACCCTAGTGGCAGCCGCTGCCAATTTAGTTTTCAATTTAATTTTTTATAGTGAAGAATATATCATTTCGCCTGAAGGCCTGATTGAATGTGTGCAGAATTTATCTGGCTATTTTTTCGTTATAAAATTTTTAATAAAAATTAAATATTAATGTAAATATATTGCAAAAACAAAAAACTACACTCGGAAGGACCAAGTGGCAGTTGCTGCCATATGCATTTTATGTGGGAGTTTGACGTTCTGTAGATGTAATTTTCTTGATTGTTAGTGTATAAAAGCCTTAAAAGAACAAATTGAAAGTGTTTTTGCAAATGATTGAGAAGAATTATGGGGGAAAGTGACATGCCTTTGAATGCGTCAATTTTTGAATGTTTCAATTTTTCTCTTATTTCCCAAAGCTAAAAATCTATTTTGTTAAGCGAAGTAAATAGAAAATAGTTAATAGTATTAACTATTGTTCATAAAGTAGAATTTTTGCTTTGAAAGATAAGAGAAAAATTGAAACATTCAAAGGCTGCCGCATTCAAAGGTAGACCACTTTCCCTTACTCCATGATTCTGATAAAGATGAAAACATCGAATGGTTAAAATCTTTAGATACAGTACCCAAGGAGATGAAATTTCTGATTCAGACACCAGAAAAGAACTGAGTAAAGCTCCGAATGTTTAAATATAAGTAAAAATATCAAAATATTTTGTAAAATCCGATAAACGGCAGCGGCTGCCACTTGGTCCTTCCGTGACACTTTTAGTTAGGGTTCTACGAAGTGATAAGTAAACGTAGATGCGGGTTACCTTGCCCCTGCTGTTCGTAAACATTTCTTTAACTCTCTCACTTAAGGATGCTCTTCACCGAACTTATCTATCACGTTGGATCGGAAAGGACCATCCTTAAGTGCTAAAATTAAAGAAAAACTTACGAACAGGGGTTTAAGGTCACCCGCATCTACGGTATTTAAAATTGCTTAAATTTTGTAAATATCATGTTTTCTAAGCAGCGAACCTAGCGAACCTGAAAAGGACTACAATTAAAAGTTGAACGAAAGTTTTGTGAAGCGTAATTTGCATTTGCAACCATTTAAGATGATTGATGCAATGAATGTCCAAGAGCACACAAGAATCATTTGAAAAATCTATGTTATTATCTCTGAAGAGTTAAATGTGATGATCTAATTTGCTCATAATTCAATTAAATGGGTGTGACACATTTTATGCATCGTTTTGTAACTATGGATGAGACTTTGCATTCATGACCACGATCTTAATAAAAACAAGAATAATTTAAGTGGACTGAAGCTGGATATTTTGGCTCTAAAGTAAACAAAGTACAACAGAGAGACAAAAAAGGTGTTGACCTATTTTTTTATGCTAAAGGGATTTTGTTAATTGACTATCTTGAAAAGGGTAAAACAATTAACTTTGAATACTACTAGTCATTTGGATTAATTGATTACGAAATGAAAATTTGTAACGGTGCTATCACACTAGGATTTTCACAATTTAAATTTAAATTCAATTGAGCCAATTGAGCATTATAAGATTTCTAGAATTTACTTGAAAATTGTCACAGCGACGACGTGTCTTATTTATATAATTAACATCGCAGATATATAATAGTTGGCAAATGGAAACATTCTTAATTTTCCTTTTGCTAAAATTTGCATGAGAACTTCACTGCTTTTTAGATTTAAATTAAGTAGGGAAAATTTTGTAGCTTCGTACAGAAAATGAAGTCTAAGTTTCAAGACTTTTTACCGTATACCACACAAGCTGAATCAATTATACTATTAAGTCAAAAATCTCTTACTTATTAGTTTTGTAATCCTACCTCACAAAAATTTTGGAAATCCTTGCATTTTCCTCTACAGAAATATGAAAATTTAGTTGCAATTTTTACAAAGCTGTTCCTGTTTGCTCAGCTACGTATAAAATTTGTCCATTTATGTACGTCTTATTTTCACCGTAAATACTACACCAAATTTTTTTTTACTTCAGTATTTAGATGGAACATTCATCTACTTGCTTTAATTTTTTATATGAGGGGTAATGCATTTTAAAATCACTTTTATGCAATTTTTCTAAGAAATGTTTTTATGACACTGCAACATTACGAAGCTGTAAAGGGTTTCCTCTATACTCTACTCTTCAATTTTATTTGTTGTTAATTTAATTTCTTATAGAACATTTTACTGTGCGGTAAATAATTAAGTGAAATATAAAAATCTCACTACACTGCAAAGCTTTAAACTTATTTTGAAATATAAAATTCATTTATCGTATCACAAAGATTACTTTCAAAGAACTGTACTTGAGAAATTTTATCTTGCTTTCGTGACTTTATATAAAAATCACCTTCTTGTGACCAAAGACCAAAGGTATCCAATCAAAAGCACCTCAAACTGAAGAGACAACATAAAAATTTATATCAAAAAAACCCCAAGAGTCCATGAGCTTAAGTTAGTGGTACTTTATATGTACAAACCTGCGAAGGTGAAAGGATATTTAGTGGAAAATGTAGGCAAAACGTGTAACATCACACCCCTTAATGTGTTACCTGATATGAAAATATGAAGTCTTTTGAAGACAGTATTGTATGCAAAAAGCGTGGGTGTTATTGATTAAATTCAATTTCCCTTCTAGCTTCTACTTAACTCTACCACGCATATAAGGGTTGTCGAGTTCACTTCTCTTTAAAATTTACCATCACCATAATCAATTTTTCCCATCTCATTTGCCTATACCCTCATCGCAAAATATGTCATCAAGGTATACAAAATTTCAATTGAGAGAGAAAGGAAATGAGTTCAAGTGCTTTTATCAATACATATAGCGAATATAGCCTTAGAATATTTTCTAATATAACAGTATTTCATCTACACAGCCTCTTTGTACAAATTTTATTTATACTATATATACCAAACTTTATATTTGGCAACTATACAAAGTTTCTTATCACACCCATAATAAATACATTTACCAATTTTGAGGGTCTTTCCTTATATGCCAAAAACTTAACAATAATCTAAAATGATGGAAGAGGCAAAATATCCACAATCTCAACAACACCCCGAAAACTTAAGACGAAAATCAACATTTAAACTACAGGAAGAGGGGATAAATTTAATTCAGTGATGAAAATACTTGAATTAAATTTTCCGCTAAAGTCATCCTTTCTTTAGTAAAAGAAGGTGACAAGACGTATACCAACTTGGCAAAATGTTCGACCTTTGTAATTTAAATGCGATATATACTTCTAAAACTTATTTTGTATTCGAAAAAGCCATGGGATAAACATAATACACACGTGTAGGAGCATTTCAAAAAAGTTTCATCCTACTGTGGCATTTTCTATACATATTGGATTACAGGTAATTTGACCCAATTTAAAAATTACTTAAAAGGTCGCTCATATACATCAAAAATGTTCATGATCGCTAGGCAACCGGTTTTAACTCCTCAGCGTTTCTAAAATCTTTCCAATAACTTTGAACTTGTTCCAATCGGTTGACAAATACGTTTTTTGGTCTTTATTTATTTTTGACCTTGAAAAGCTATTTACAGGAGTAATTCAAGGTCATTTCATATATGAACAAAAAGTCTGCCGAGACAAGTCCCATAATCCTCCCGCTCAGCAATAACCTTCTCGATTTGAGAGCTCTCTCCAGTTTAGGTTTTTCCTTTACCGATTCGTAGACAAATCAGAGAGAACTTACCTCTCGTCCTAAACTCGTTCGAAGTTCGAACGTTTAAACCGATGAGTTACACAAGCTTTCCGTACAAAAGTAGATCTTGAAAAATTCGAAAATCTATTTAAAGATGCAAAAAAGAGATTTTCTTACTTTTAGATAATTCCGCAAGGTGTCTGAGATACATCCTGTTCGAATTTCGAAGTGCTCAAGTGTCAAAATGTGACGGTCTTCCCATTGTTGTGAGGAATAAAACAGAACAACGACGCTTACTGTTCTTGTCCCATTACTTAATCACTCCATAATCACTGAGTAACTCTTTTGCGAGCTTTTTAGTGTGATATTTGATAAATTTTACCCATCTTGTTCGAAAATTTAGTATGAACATTCGAAAATGAATTTTAATTCTTCGAACTTCAACGACTTTTTGTTCAAATAGAGTTCCATTTACCTTTTATCCAAGACACTATTGGAGAATCAAAATCTACTTGTGTTTAGGCTCAAAAGCGAGTAAGTTCATAAAATGGACATTTATCTTGATAAAATTGCAATTCAAACGTTCTGCCATCCTGAAATTCCACAAAATTACACAAACATTCACTTTTTGCAGCAAACGTTTGCATACTGTTGTTGACATTCTTGACGATTAAAGTATCAAAATTTTGAATAATTATCGAAATTCGAAATGGCAGAACAATCAGCGCTAAAGCGGCGGGTACGTGAACTTGCACTTTAGGCTTCCGGTAGATTTTCGAATACGTATAGCTAGGCTTTGGAGTGGCTTTGTCTCTTCGAAAGGTTATTACTGAACGGAGCCAATAAGGATAATAAGAGTAACAGTGAGAAGGTCAACTCTGAGAAAACTCCAAGTAGACTCTTAACTGTTTGACCTTAGGCTCTAGTAATGGCCAGATGGGCCGATAAGCAACGGGACGTCTCGGTAATCGTCTGATTTGAAAAGATGGGTCAAAAGATAAATTCTGCAAGAGTGAAATGTGAAAATTTCGAGGGGTGTAAGAAATCTAGCGATTATAATAATATTGTTCTCTCTTTGTAGAATTCGAGCAACAAAAGTTCGCCATAGGATCAACCCATGAACAAAACAATAATATACACTTTCTACGCATCAAAATATCTCACTCCCTCAAATCCATTCACCATCATCACGTCTTTTCTCCATCTCGCTTGTGTCTCATTCAGATGAAAACTGTAAACTCCCCATATACATTCCCTTCTTGTTTACTTCTCACAATTTTTGCCAAGCTCCATCACCATCTTCCCCAATTCCTCCTATTCAAAAGGGTCGCAAATATGCCACCAACACACAATTCGACAAGGACTACAGAAGTTGAACTTGATTGTCTGGGGAGAAGGATTTGTGTAAATACTGTAAATAATAACATAAACACATAAGATATACACCTTACTTCATGGGGAGCTTTTCTTCGCATAATATTCACTTAAAATCATCTGTAAGAAACAATTTTTCCACAATATGCCTGCAGGAGATCAAAATGGAAAGGGGTATATATGGTGAAAAAAATAAATAAATGAAGAAAAGGAAACAAGAACAATAAGAAAAATGAAAGCAACTTTTACCACTTGTACAATCATCACCCTCATTAGTTCAATAGAAAAGTTTCCCACAGGAAAAGTCTGAAAGTTTCTCATTCTTTTAGAACCATTTTCAGAAAATTGTTTCACCGATGAGCTTTTTTTTCTCTTCGTGAAAATTGAGTGAAAGAACAAATTCATTTCCTTTGCAATATATAAAAGAACCATAACGAGTACTGGGAAAGGTGTTATTTCGATAAAATTCGATATTTAGGGTGACTTTAGAATATTGAGGTATTTAGGAAAATGTTAAAGGTTGGTGATAATTATGCATAATTTTTTTTTTAAATTTAAATTTGAATATTATTCTTTCTTTATTCTTTATGCTTTGATGTTATTTGACCTTGGAAACCGGCTTTTAGGAATTATGCAAGGTCACTTTTATCAATTCATGTAATATCGACACATGCATAACCATCTAAGATATAAGAAGCTGTGGGAGTAAAATGATGATTATGTAAATAGTTTTTGAATATATATGGGGTTCCCCGGCAATTCCAAGTCGTTATCTCGAACTGTTTTGTCTGTAGGTCTGCTATTGGTCAAACTTACAAACAGTGACAGAGCCAGACATTTTTATTTTGAAAATCATTAGTTCCAGGAAAATAAGGCATGTGTAAAGTGTGTTCAGGAAATTGATGTATTGCACTCTCAATATAAAGTTAAAGCACATAAAAAAAATAAGGTTATACTTCTCTAGCATGAGGTACCTTGTAGAGAGGTCACTAAAAATACGAATTCAGTATCTCTAACCGTTTCTCTTCTAATCTTCAGCAAGAAAAAAAAAGATTAGGGTACGGGCTCATAATTTTGGACAGTTTCTTATTTTGGACACTTTGAAATTGGATACTAAAAATAAATTGATTAAAATTATGGATTTTTATTCCAATATTTGATGAATGATGAGTTCTATCTAAATATCTGTTCTTTTTGGAAGATTTTAACACTAAATTCGTTACATTTAGAATATGATTTGAGTTGAAATTGTTTTGTTGAAAATTCAGTGTGAGCAATTGCTTACGAGAAATATGACAGAACTTTGTGTTTACTTCAGTCTTATTTAGCTATGATGAAGTACTAACAATGTTTCTTCGCTTTTTTTGAGTGATATTATTGAATATTCATTGAATATAGTGTTGATTCACGTTAATGGTGATTTGTACATTTGACCTGAAGTGAGATTTGCCTTGTGAATTAGATTTTTCGAGTAAAAAATGGGAAATTTTCTAAGACATTCACCAGTGAGGTGATACTCCTTATTTTGGACAGGTGTTTTTCTCTCGAAATTTCGTGAAGTTTTAGCTTTTGTGATGACTAGGTTGGACAAATGCCTGGGGAAACAAAGGAGCATCATCTCTACGAAAGAGATGTAGTGAGAAAAGCCTTGAAAGGCTCCCGGTAAGGCCAGGGAATGAGCGAATCCGCACGTACTTAGAGTACCAAAGTTAACTCGCTGTAATGAATGATATGGAAAGTTTCCGGGCTTCTTGTGACATTCTACGGTTCCCTTACATGAGCATTAAGAGGACTTGGGAAGATTGATTCATGAAATGAAGAACAATAGGCATCCTGTTGAAGCGGATTAGCTGTCCAAATTTACAGCCAAGTTGTAAAAATTAATAACCAAGTTGTCCAAAATAAGAGTCAAATTCACCTCTACATATCAATTAATTTTTAAACGTATTAAGACTAATTTTTAGTAAAAACAAAGACAATAAACCCTTGCCAAGATTCTAAACAACCCTTCTGAAAAGAGAGCAACAAAAAAGTCACTTAGTATTGAAAATATCGCACTTCAAACTTGGAACATCGATGATAATAAGCAGACTGTACAAAATTATGAGCCTTACCCTATGTATCGAATTTCGTTAGTTCGTTTCTAATTGCTTATCGTATTCTTTAATTGGTTCATTTGACTGTCCGAAATAGCTTCGTTTTAATGAGAATGCTTATTTTGGAATTTCTGTTTCAAATCTCTTTGTATAGTAAAATAGGGTAACCGTACCAAATTTCGGTCAGCTTGCAATTTCGGTCACTTCTTTGTTCCTCAAATCTACATTAATTTTTAATTTTTTTTTTTACATATTTTAGAGATTATACAATGCAAAAAAAACAAAGACTTCGAAAAAATTTTAGAAAGGCAAGGAACTATGAGAATCAAGATGGCCGAAGTATTACCCAAAGCTGTATCTATATTTTTAATTCATTTTAAAATGTATTATGAATGATTTTAGAGAAAACAAAGACGATAAACTATCTAATGAAATAACAAAAAATTACCTGTATTATTAAAAATATAACTTTTCAAACTTAAGACTTTGGCGCTTACATGCAAATATGCCGAATTTTGAAACAGTTAGCCTAAGGAAAAAAAAACAGCATGACTTAATTTTCATTAAAAGCATATTGTTATCTTCCCTGTTCTAACAATAATATTGTTTTTCCTCACCTCCGTGAAAATTATATTCAAAAAACACATTCTTAAGAACCACAAGATAAATATTTCCTGATAACAAAGTTCCAAAAGAATAATTTGTTCAGAGAATTTCATCTAACTTCTTGATTATTCTCAAACATTTCCGAGAATTACGGTTTTTCGCAGAATATCCTTCTCTGTCAGAGATGTCCTAATGAATCTTTTAACTGGTTGACCGTAACTTTGTGATAGGTATACCATGGTATTAGGAAGGGTATCGCACCATAACGCAACATTTAATGTTTATCAATGTCATTTATCATTTTTCCCTGTTACAGAATTATTCTCGCTTTTAGCATTTCAAAGGGCCTATCTCTAATTATACACCATGCTTCTCCACAAACGTGAAAGGAATTATGAAATGTACCAAAAATTGACATTTTGATAAAATATGTACGTTATATATCTGAGGGAATAACATTTAAATAACTTTACAAATTTTGGAAGGGTCCAGAGAGAAAATTGTTTCCTAATAGCCCATGGATGGCCTACGGGGATGTATATGTAGGAAATGAAAGGGCCATCCACTCAGGAAAGACCATTTTTGTCCAATCATGCGAAATTTATGACCAAATCAGTTCTATGATCAATGGAACTGTAGGTAAAATGTAATATAGAGAAATTGAATGAAAACGGTGAGATGTGTGTGAATGAGAAATGACACTTTGCTCTATTGAGAGAGTGGGATGTTGCGTAGCAAAAAGAGTGTTTCTTTCCTGGGGTTCGCGCATTTATTTACTGACATGTAGCAGAAATTGTATGAATGGATGATAATATGAGACGACCGGAAATAAATAGGGCGAGACCATTTTTTCCACCCCCATGACCATTTTCTCCTTGTCCTTCCTCATCCTCACCCTACATTTCCCCCACAAACACCCGCCATTCATTTTAGCATAGCTTTTACCATATAACACAACATAGTTATAATATATTCCAGCTACTTTGTATGTGTCGAAAATATTACACTCTCTATTCTCTCCACCCAAAGTATCTCTCGTACCACAATAATTTTCTGGCGTATTGTTATTTATTAGATTTGCGTCACATACATAAATTTTTGCGCTGCTGGGTTGAATGATACATAAAATAGATTTAGATGGTTGAATTTTAGAAGATCCATATAGCATCACTGAATGGCATACTAAATAGAATTTTGTGGTGTAGTGTAGATAGAGAAATAACCACCATCATCAGTTAGTTTGGACAAGTTTCACTCTGAAGTATTAAAAAACTTTTCAACTGAAAGGTCAATTGCAATTGCAATTCATCAGATGCACACGAGACGTGGTGTGAAGATTAAATCGTATTAGTATTGCATTGTGAATTTTCGTTAGGTGGTATTACGATAATTCTACACACGCAATTAAATCTAAAATTTTTCAGCGAGTGTTAATTACAAGGCTGCATTTACTAACATTTCATTGACCCATTTTTCATCCTGAGAGATTTTTAATTGAGAATTCTGTATAACTATTAGGCTTATACGTAAAGGGTTTTGGTATATGCTTGTCCATACTTATGGAATCCTCGCAGAAATTTTAATTTTAACTGCTCGAACTCCAAGAGAGAGCAGTTTTCACAATCGACTTTTTTTTTCAACTTTGCAAAATTCTAGCTGCTAAACGGTAAGAGATATTGACTTCCGGTCTTCGGTGACCCCCCACAATGTCAATACATTCTATCGAACTAACTTACCCAAATTACCCCCCACCCCTTCATGCGCTCCCTATCCCCCAAAAATAGGCAAAACATTTTGTTTTTCTAATTTTAAAAATAATTGGCCCTGACGATTTCCTTCATTTTTGGATATGTTATGGAGGTAGTCCAGCTGAACATTTCGTCCTTAGACACCTATCACGGGAAAAATCGCCATCTTGAATTATTCAAGGTCAAAGGTCAACCAGCCTGGAGGGCCTAATTTTCAACGGATTTGGACAAATTTGGACATTTTTGAAAGATCTTTTAATTCTGAACCCGACTGCATCGGTCACAACCGGTGATGGATCGGGAAAGTAACGGTAATAGTCCTATTTAAAAAAAAAAACTGTTTTTCGCAATCTTCAGTCTTTTGACCCATTTAAAAAATCAACGGTAAGAGATATCAACTTCCGGTCTTCGGTGACCCCACCTCAAATGACATTATCTCGAAAGTAATCTCTTTAGTTTTACCCCCTCCCCCTTCATGCGCTCCCTATCCCCCAAAAATAGGCAAAAAATGAGGTTTTACTAATTTTAAAAAAAATTGGCCCTGACGATTTTCTTCATTTTTGGATATGTTATGGAGGTAGTCCAGCTGAACATTTCGTCCTTAGACACCTATCACCAGAAAAATCGCCATCTTGAATTATTCAAGGTCAAATGTCAACTACCCTAGAGGGCCTAATTTTCAACGGATTTGGACAAATTTGGACATTTTTGAAAGATCTTTTAATTCTGAACCCGACTGCATCGGTCACAACCGGTGATGGATCGGGAAAGTAACGGTAATAGTCCTATTTAAAAAAAAAACTGTTTTTCGCAATCTTCAGTCTTTTGACCCATTTAAAAAATCAACGGTAAGAGATATCAACTTCCGGTCTTCGGTGACCCCACCTCAAATGACATTATCTCGAAAGTAATCTCTTTAGTTTTACCCCCTCCCCCTTCATGCGCTCCCTATCCCCCAAAAATAGGCAAAAAATGAGGTTTTACTAATTTTAAAAAAAATTGGCCCTGACGATTTCCTTCATTTTTGGATATGTTATGGAGGTAGTCCATCTGAACATTTCGTCCTTAGACACCTATCACCGGAAAAATCGCCATCTTGAATTATTCAAGGTTGAAGCTTAATTTTCACCCGATTTGTTCAATTAATTAATTAAAAGATTAATGATTTTGTGAAGCTCTCTTCTTGAACAATTTTCAACTTCAAGATGGTTTTGTGGTGATTTATAGTCAAATTTAATTCGACAATAATTTTCTATACATCAGAATGCTTGCGAAAAGGTATATAAGGCAGAGCTCTTTCTCGGGAGTTCGAGCAGCTCGCAAAGCCTCGGACGCTTTGCCACCCCTTTTTTTGTCAGAAAATGATTTTGAAGAACCAGAAAATTAACCCTATAACGGTGTTTTCTTTAATATGTGAAAAAAAAGTTCTAAAACAATGTTTTGTAGGATAATTATGATCCAATAAAGTCCAAAAAACCATCGATTCTTCATTATCTCTTTTAGTTTAGGCGCTAGGTGAGAAAATATAAAAATTTTTTGAAACTCTTTTTGCTTATAAAATTCACATTTTTAGTTTTTTCAAATTTTTTAAATAAAATATACAAAGTAGAATGACATATCTTTCAGTAAAAAATAAATTTATTTTAGTCAGATAACGGTATTTTTATGGAAATTGGAAATGAGTTTTTTTGCACAAATATTTTTGTTGCTTTTTCTCTGACCAAAACTGACACAAAACTGGGAATAGCAACAAAACGAAGAGTCAAAATGAGTTCAAACTTTCAAGAGATGTTTATAAGAGTATTACCGAGGACACTATAGCACTTTTAAATAAATAAAACCTTTATTTTCGCTGTAAATGTGATTTTTGTGAAGACCGCCTGGAGGCGGTCTTACCCGTTAGAGGGTTAAGAACCAGCTGAATTCCTCACGGTAAACGACAGCAATGGATTTAAGTCCATGAAGTTACTCTCTGTGCCATAGGATTATTATTCTTTTTGTCTTGAAAATCCAAGAAACTATAATGAAACTTATTTTGACTTGTGTGAATGAAAGTATATTAAGGTAGTAAGTTCTAAATTTTTTAAAGGATCTAAAATTTTGAATATGCAGAGGCAATTCGTACAGAAGGGTTGACTTTTGCATACCTCAATTAGGAATCTAAGATCATTTGGCTTTTACAACTTGATTATGGATTGTGAATTCCATTTTCCATTTAAAAGCTTGAGACAAAAAGCATTTTCTTTCTTAACCCTTTAAGGACGAGAAGGTCAAAAATTGGGGGTAAAAAAAATCATTTTTTCTGACTTTTTAGAACAAAACACAACTTTAGAAGGCTATAGAAAAAATTTCATTTTTGGGTCACCGGTGACCCAATCGTCCTTAAAGGGTTAAACCACATAAACTCAGATACATATGTGCAAAATTAATTTGGTGTTCTATGCCAGGAAACATATTTTCATGTTATCAACTCAAAAAAAATTGGAATGTGAAGTAAAAAAAAATAGAAGTATTATAAGGAATTTAAAACAGAAACTCAACTCACTCCAATTCACTCAGTATTTTGTTCATTGGTGAGTTCAAAAACTTGAAATTGTAAAAAGAAAATTGTACACCAATTTCAAGAGTTTGAAAATTCCCCTAGAAATGTTTTAATTAATTTATGGCAATTGTTCATGGAATTAATAAATTGTGATTTTACGTAATATTCTTAGGAAAATTAATTAATTTAAACTGTTCAGACATTTCACAGCTTTTCTTTTTTAAAGAACTGAAACGAAGATCATGGCTTTGAAATTCAAAAGCTTCAGGAATAAATTCACAAATCGTAAATCTACTTCTTTTTCATATACAATTTCTTCTGAAATCAAATAAATCACGTAAATTTCTCAAATCTTCTATCAACCTAAACACCTGAGATTATTCTTTCACTCATCATTATTCTGTGTAAGGGTATTCAATTCACGTCAGCAAATGATCGAAATTTGTCGGAATAAAATAGGAAATTATATATAAAATCGCAATATCCCCGCGTCAAATCATCCACTTGAGACTACGTACAAAACCTACAAGAAATCAATACTAATTGTATTTATTTTGGACACAAATTGACTGAAATCCTACACAATATACAATTCTACATTGATTCTCTTCCATCCTACAGGGTTAAAAGGAAAATAATACTTATATATGTATTCTCGTTCAAAATGAATGAGAAGTTAGAAGTAAATAACGTAGGAGTGATAATAGCTTGATGATAATTGACCAAAAAAAAAAACATTTCTCTCACTCGACACGTCATTGAAGCATCATCACCATTGACCGGAAGAACACTTCCGTAGTCTCTAATTGTATGATTAAAATTGCGCCAGTCAGCTTCCAATCTCACACTCCTCCGCCAAAAATTTCATTCATTCATCCTCGCGCGTGCTTCTCACTCTACACCTCTTCATCATTACTCTAGGATGATTTTTTTTTCATTGCCAGAATAGTGCGTCAATTCTAATTTAAAACACTTTAGCAAAAACACATATATACAACAACTCACACATGAGTCATTCATTGAGAAAAGTCTTTTCCGTACGGTGTCTGTGTAGATTTTCTGCAAAATTGCTACACACCACTTTCATCCGGAATATACACACAGAGAAATTTTAGTGGCATAACAACTCCAAATGGTGTTGTCGGACACACCAACCTCAACCCCAAAATCAACTAACCCCAATTCGGTGTTCAGAATACACCAAGTGGTGCCACAAAGTAACTAACACCGGCTTTGGGTTTCTGATTACACCAATTTTACACCAATTATTAACACCAAATTTAGCGTTGTTGGAACACCATTGTGGATTTTGTATCACACCATCTCAAGAAAATATAGGTCTTCCTTTTACACCAATAAATGAAAAATGTCTACAGATTTGCAACTAAAACTAAATGATTAAAGGATTTAGAATTAGGGCATTGGCATTCATTGGATGGGATTTGAAATTAAATTCCTGGGTGTTTCTATTTAAGAATTTTCCATTTTTCTGCGTGATTTTTATTAATTTTTGACCATTGTTTGAGGGCTTGGGGCCCTCCCTGGATGATATTCTCTGTATTTCAAAGCCATTTGGTGCGTGAAAATCTTTTTCCAACATTTAAGCCTGCGCCGAGATTTGAACACGCGACCTTTGTGATGACAGTCGAGCATCTTCCAGCTGCGCCACGAACTCCTATAATGTATTCAAAGCATATCGGGAACCCTTGCATCGGCACACACGATATTCCAAAATTAGAGATTACAATTAGAATTGCAGATTTGCAACTAAAACTAAATGATCAAGGATTTAGAATTAGGGCATTGGCATTCATTGGATGGGATTTGAAATTAAATTCCTGGGTGTTTCTGTTTAAGAATTTTTCATTTTTCTGTGTGTGTGGTCGATGGTGAGCGACGAACACCGTTTGGCGTTGCAACAGCACTGTTTAGAAAATTGATGGTGTTACTTTTGCACCATTTCAGAGATTTCTGTGGCGGAGTTAATACAACACCGCCAAAGCATTTCATAGAACACCATTGATTCAAAACTAGGTGCTAATTTGGTGTGAATGCTACTACGTTTGGTGTTCAAGCAACACCAACACCAAATTCAACCCCAAATTCAACACCGCTTTCTCAAAATCACTTCTCTGTGTGTAAACAACAATCTTTTGAAGAAAAAAACATAGAAGAGATTAAATGAAAAAGACTTTGCAGAATAATCGTTTTCATGTGTCCATTCAAAAAGACCCTACCTTAAGTATAAATACAAATATTTTTTGGGACAAAAAATCATTGATTTTTGGTTTAGGGAGAAGTGGGGCACCTTTGAAAGTGGGGCACTTTTGAAATTCGGATTTTTACCTATTTTTAAATAAAATTGAGCATTATTGTGTTATAATTTAGTTGCACAAATAGATTGAGAAGATAAATAACATTATGATATGGCTCAATTCTACTTAAACGTATGAGAAAAATCCCAATTTCATAGGTGCCCCACTTCCCCCTATGGTTTTTTTCTACCGATTCATAACCAGTTTGGACTTGTTAAGATGAAGACCTTGAAAATAAATCCAAACTGACTTCAATTGATTGAGAAATAAACTTTGTAGAACTATTCAACTTTTGACCTTGGAAATCCATTAGAAGGAACGATTAGGGGTCAATTGCGTAAATTTTTCATATTCGAAAAAATAGGACTTTAGATTTCAGAGGATACTGAAGGGAATGTCATTGATCTTTATCTGCAGTCGAATAGGATCATCGACTTACAAGAGATCTCTCTCTCTATCTCTTATAACGGGAAAATGGGCAAGTGATCCATTAAATTTTGAAGAACCAATAAAATTGGTTGCTATTTTGACTTTCGAGAACATCAGGAACTGGGCTAAACTGAAGCCGGCCTAAGACTGTTCCAAAAGCGCACTTAAGGCCAGAATCACATTGACAGTAAAATGTTCACCGTTTCGTTGATTTACGCATTTTCATTGCAATTCTCACAAAAATTTTCAATTACCGTATTATCTTATCTTATATTCGGTGGCATTAAGTGAAAATAGTATAAAAAATTGAATATAAAACGAAAATGCGATAAACGGTGAGCAAAAGGCTTTTTTTGCTACAGTTTTTTTTTGCTCACCGTTTATCGCATTTTCATTTTATTTCTTCAGTTTTCTTATATTATTTTCACCTAGTGCCAACGAGTATGAGATAGTGTAACACGGTAATTGAGAATTTGCGTAAGGATTGCAATGAAAATGCGTAACTTAACGAAATACGGTGAGGCTTTGACGGTGACGGTGAGCATTTGACTGGCAATATGATTCTGCTCTAACTTGAAAACCCATCAAAGAGTTTTCAGGATCTGGCTACAAACTCATTTAAGTTGGTTCATAAAACAGATTTGCACATTTGGTCCAAAACGACCAAAAAGTCATGTCCATGTCAGAAACCAACATAAATAAAAGTCATTAATGTAGGAACACTTGAGAACAGTCTTGTGCTAAAAAATTTTCATTTTTCATTGAATAGCATCATAAGGCTTTCTATAGAAGCTGAAGAATAAAATTGATATTAGAGGAATAATATTGACCATTTTCTCTTTAGAGTTAGAGCAATAAAAAAAAAACGCCTTGAAGCTGAAATGAAACAAGAGGGATCCCCTCCCTCACCCTAGGCATAGTTGCCAATACATTGGTGTTTTCTTCATTTAAATGATTTTTTAAGGAAAATTCTCATAAAATCATTCCTGTCCTTTAGAAATTTCTAATGAAATACCACCTCCAGATGACATTTCTACATTTTAATAAATAAAAAGTGAAATAGAAAATAAAGTACATTAAAAATACACAAAATTCTCATCGTGGGTGGATAGATGTTATGTCATTCAAAACAGTTAAGAAGACCGTTAAATCTCTTAAACTTTATTTTATTTAATTAAATGAGTTAAACATCGACAGGTGCTTTTTAATTACACTATGCAACAAATTCACAACCTTTTTTGTTAACGGAGATCTCACATGGTACGTTTGATAGAGTCAAGTCCCCTGATTAAGAATCTGCTCTTGGTTTTGCTCCTATACGTAACAATTTTTTTTATTAGTACTTTTATATTTTTTCTGTTTTGCCTTACATTATCCGTTATATCTCAGGTTCTAGTGAACGGAACTTGAAAAGTGTGGGTGCGTTGGAAAGCTCATTAGTCGAGCTTCAATTTTGATAATTACAAAAAACCTTGTAAAATCACTCCTTCATGGTGTAAAATTGGAGTTTCTCTAAAAATTACCAAAAAAATGGTCCTAAAGTGAGGTTTTAAAAATTTGTATAAAATAAACTAAACAAAATATTAAAAATCCAATAATACCAGGTGATAGGCCACACTTAGAACTACAATTTTGTTCATCTGAGACATCGCGCTCCGATCACTCTAAATGCCTCATTTGTTGGATTTTGTCATTTTCCAAAAATATGAAGTACATATTTTAGAGCAAATTCCCTAAAGATTTCTGAGAAAACATGTTTTAAAACTTACGTGAAACATACATAAATATTGAGATTCTTCTTTAAATCGATCGGGGAACCATCAACATAATTTTCATTTACATTCCCAATCAACCCTCACTAAAAAGCTCCCAATTTTCCTTTAAGTAATTCAATTTTTGTTTCTATTTATTTCCGTCCATCCATCTAATACTATTTCTAATAGAGGGTAATTTTAAATGAAAGTATGATCTGAAGTCATTGAAATATATTTGCGAAATGATCGCTGATGCGTTTTCTACCTATCATAAAAAAGCATTCTAAAAGGAGTTTAGGAGTTTCTTCTCGCGGTTGAATGTTGATAAATGATGTTAATGAAAATCATGTTGATGGTCCCCCGATCGATTTAAAGAAGAATCTCCACATTTATGTATGTTTCACATAAGTTTTAAAAGATATTTTCTCAAAAATGTTTAGGAAATTTTCTCTAAAATAGGTACTTCACATTTTTGGAAAATGACAAAATCCAACAAATGAGGCATTTAGAGTGATCGGAGCGCGATGTCTCAGATGAACAAAATTGTAGTTCTAAGTGTGGCCTATCACCTGGTATTATTGGATTTTTAATATTTTGTTTAGTTTATTTTATACAAATTTTTAAAACCTCACTTTAGGACCATTTTTTTGGTAATTTTTAGAGAAACTTCAATTTTACACCCCGAAGGAGTGGTTTTACAAGGTTTTTTGTAATTATCAAAATTGAAGCTCGACTAATGAGCTTTCCAACGCACCCACACTTTTCAAGTTCCGTTCACTAGAACCTGAGATATAACGGATAATGTAAGGCAAAGCAGAAAAAATATAAAAGTATTAATAAAAAAAATTGTTACGTATAGGAGCAAAACCAAGACCAGATTCTTAATCAGGGGACTTGACTCTATCAAACGTACTATGTGAGATCTCCGTTAACAAAACCGTGTTGCATAGTGTTATTTACGCATTTAACAAAGAAAATCAACCAAAATAAAAGTCTCCTACAATGAGACAGAAACACTTTCTCTCTCAATCTCAAAGTCACTAAAAAACTTTAGACATCCTTGTTTCTAAGTACCTACTCATATACTCTCTTTTATACTTTCTTATCTGAATTTGTCATTTTGCTTATTCACCCACAAATTTCTCATACAACACCCCTCACAAACCGGAATAATCCATATAAATTTGCTCACTCTGTCACATTGAAACCATTTTTCGAGATATACAATTCATCGCCAGAAATTCACTCCTATTCAAGAAGTAAAAGACAACAATGAAACATTAATCTTGCCTGTTCAACTCGCCAATTCATCCCAATTCGCCTTTTTCCCCATTTCATCATACTCTCACAGCCCAAACCCATTTTGGGGAAATTGAAGGAGCCATGAATGGTTTCATTATTATGGTGAAATATTTCTGGGAAATTTCAAGAACATTCGGCATAGTAATGAAAGAAGCAGACTATAACTCAAAAAGGATCGAAATTGAAATCTATATTATCTCTGCGTCGCTAACCCATTGACAACCATTTCAATCTTTAGTTAAGTCTAATCTAAGCCTAAAGCTTTAAAAAAACAAGTTCGATTTAGGTTTATGTAGTTATTGTATTTGTACAGCGTACGACTTATTTGACTATTGATAACCCAGCCATAAGGATAGTATTTGTTTTTTTTTCCAAACATTGTATGCACAATTATCATGATAGAAAATATTTCATTGTAAACTTATTACTCACAACTAATTCCTCTCATCTCATCGAACATCAAAGGTGACTTTTTGTTTATGATATACTTAAATATACCTCAAAAGGACCCCTGGTGATCCTTTTATTTTTACCAAATGTCGCAATGAGTTACTGGTCTCTATTAACGTCTCTCACTTAAAACAATATTTTTGATCTTGAATAGAGTTTTTTGAAATTTGTTTTAATGAATAAGGTCTCCTTAGAAATTTCAACCAGTTTCAATATTATCCAAAATTTAATAATATTAGCGTCGTTTTAGGTTATTTTGCACTCTGCTGCCCGTAAAACTTCCTTTAATTCTAGCACTTATCGATGGTGTTCGCTGATCCGGTCTACCGTGCCAAAGTATATAGGGATGTGATAGATTTGTGCAAAGTAACGTGGAAGAATCCACAAAAAGATTCTTCTACTTTATCTTAAAGAAAAATGATTCTCAACCGAGTGGTATCATGTTGTGTGTGATGTGGCATCAAGTTCAAAGAAATGAGCTCGTTGGAAAGGTCTTAGAATTCTTGACAAGCCTGTATCGACTTCAATCGATAATGAACCGGTTCATAATGGATAAATAATTTTTAATTAATTAATGTTAATACTCAAAAGAAACTAATGTAATATAGTTAGGTTGAATATGCTTCATATTCGTTTAGAAAATGAGTTCCGAAAAAAATTTCAACTGCGTGAAACTACCCCACGTTATGAAAATAGATATGTCCTCAAAAGGACTTCACATCAGCCATAACATACCAAAATTTCAATTCCATCGGATGTTTTTTAGGTCTTGACCGTTATTCAAGGAGTCGGATAGAAATGTCAAATTAAGATGACAACTATATCATCTCAGATCTCGAGTATCTAACTCTTAGATGTAGGGGAAACTGAGACACCGTCAAACACGGGGTAACACCAAACACTGCAATTTTTTAATCGGGTATTCGACTTCAGAGGACAAGACTTATAGAAATTTATACAGTAGACTCTTTCTCAATCGGGCATATGGGGCAAAATGTCACCAAAATTGTCGAGAGATTTGGACGTCAAAGACATTGTAAATTCCACAAAAAGCGCTCAATTATAAATTATAAATCAATCAAATATTGTAAATCACGATAAAATAAGAGAAACCATAGAGATTTTGAGTAAATTTACTTCAAATCAAGGATGAAAATGATCAACAAAATTTTTCTCCCGATTGAAAGAGAGCCGATTGAACGAGAGTCTACTGTAGGCATTATATGGATGCTTGTCCAATGAAGAAATAGCCGAGATAGTCCAAGTAGGGTAAAGTGGTACAAGTTGGACATTGGTGCAAGTTGGATAATGGTACAATTTGGAAAGGGCTTTTTGTCTTGATAAATGCTTTAGTTTTATAATTTGGTTCCTTGTGTTTAAAAACAAATTTTGTACTTTATTTATTAAGAAAAAAACCATGTCCAACTTGTACTGGCGAATTGTCCAACTTGTAACAATAATTCCAAATTATATCATTTTACCCTACTTTAGAAATAAAAATTAGTGTTTGGTTCTACCCCGTGTTTGGTAGCATTTATAGGGGGGACTTTTGATTCGAAACTGTTCTCGCCGTGTCATTTTGCCTACTCTCAGGTACACAAAATATCGCCCTGAGCTCTCTCTCAGTGACAATTGCCCACCTTCTGGCGTACAAAATATAGCACTGAGCTTTCTCTGCCTAACTTATGGCTCACAAAAATAACTCTTCGAAAGCTCAATCAGCTGTTTTTTTGTTATTGATAAATATAAAGTGCTGTCCGTGCAGATTTTTCAAGAGATTTCACACCTTTCAACAGGGATATCTTTAAAAATGCCTAATGTTACAGTGAAATTGTCTAGTGAATTTAATTTTCATTTTAATAGATTGTGTCTCTATTTTTTAATAACAGTTCCACAACACACACGAGAAGAAGATCTATTGAGTAGAATCTCCAAAAAACGAAATATTGTTATCAAGAGAACACAAGGAGTACTAAAGTAAGATGAAGGTGTTTTCATAAAGTCTAGCTGTCATGAATTATATAAAGAAAAACTAAACATTACCTATTGTAAAGCAACTTCATCAGTAAAACGTTTTCGGATTGTAAAGCAACTGACGATGTTTCCTTAAATTCCTGACAATATGTCATAAAACCCTGCGGTGACACGATTTTGATACAAGATCTTTTTTATTTTATTTTTCATCAACCATTAATTTTTACTTGGTAACCCTTTGACTTCTATTAAATTATTGCCAATACCACGTACCTCAAAGCAAGTTCGAAACGTTTCGGAATGAAATAGAAAGTTTGTTAGACTTTCTATTTTAGTCGTGACACAAATGGGAGTATTATAACAGCTAACTGGGAGATTTTATTCAGACACAAACCTCAAGAGGAGATTTGCCGGTGCATAGCACAGAGTGGGGTGCATTTTTAAAATATCCTCGTTTAAAAGCAGGCTAATTGTCGTTTATTATTAAAAATTGTTGACCTTTAGAAATTATTTTAGAGTGCAAACACACCCACACCTTATCCCAAATGCAAGCCTTTTTAGACATAATAAAATCAGCAACGGTAAACGTTATAAGTCAAAAAATGTTGCCTTTCGCATAAAATGAATCGCTAAATAAGTATATAATAATAAGTATATAAGTAAATAAGTATATAATATATAGAAAAATAACACAAAACTAAGGTATTTCCTATGGGTTTCTTTCCAGACCTTTTTTAATATGTAGTTTGGATAAATATTCTATAGTGAAAAAGATAGATCTAAAACTTCCGAAACTCCTTGATCTAGAAAAGTTCTTTTGAATTTCATAAGTTTTCAATGCTCTTGGAATAGATAGTTTCTAAATTCTTTTAATGGCTTAAGGAATCTATTTGTTGTAAAGTTTCTTTGATCGGCACTTAAGATAGACTGAGGCAATTTTGTGGCACAAATTGATGAACTTTTGAATATTTAATACCTTCAATGAACCTTAAATGTTCCAATTTTCTAAATTGAAAACATTCTTGACATGTTGAACATTTTAGCCTTTATCCTTTTCACACACTCTCTCTACATAAGAAAACAATTTTCTTAGCATAGTGAAGTGGAAAATAACTAATATCAATTTGTTTATATACATGTTGCTGTACTTTTCCACTTTAAAATCAAACTTACTTGAAATACATTTTAAATTCTTTCTATACTTCAACAATTCATGAGAATTCTGCGCTAAATAGGTTAAGTGGAGAAAACTCAATTGCCTTGAAACGTATTTAAAATGGGATGGAAAATCTTGCACGTAACATTTAAGACTGAAAAGTTGTGAAAACACAAAACCCTGTAAGGAATTATCACACATTGAATATATATAGAGCTGCGAAAAGAGAAACAGGAAGTGGAAGAAGTGTCCGTACCATTCACTAACCACATTTAGTTGTCTGAGGGATGATTGTTGAATTCCCAATAAGATGTGGAACAGCAAGTGGAACAGTCTCTTAACCATTGATAAATGGGAAAAGCACAAAACATTTTACACGATGATGAGTTTCTCACTCATCCACCCAATGATCATCATCAGTAAATCCCCCACATCTCTCATTCCTACCCTCAGTCCTTTCTTTCCTTAATTCCGAGGAGAAGTGTGAATGTGGATGGAACTCTTCTGTGTGACCCACATTTTCATTCTTTCACCACGAGATAATTCCCTCAAGAGTATTCTGTCTCCTCTAACTACGGGGGGTTGGGGATGAAATAAAATGCTGGTGGGGAGAAAAATCCATCCTCCAAGAAAATAAACAATCACAAACTAAATAAAACATATACACACATATAAACCCATCATGCTTTTCCCTCAACAGACAAAACATTGTTTAGTAGTCCCACTGTAATCTCCCAATGGCACCTTTTAGCAATTTCTGTCTGCTATATGATATTTTTCCTTTCTCCGTCCGGATATCTTTTCGCCTCAAGCCTTTAGAAGACTCACTTCTTTTTTCTTTCCTAAATGTTGACTGCATGTCCGGGTAACAAGGAGATAACATTTGTTACATGTTGTTATTATATAGCAAAACTTTCCTATATCCTTTTTCAATTTTAACAATTTCTGTCGCGCTATGGACATAAATAAATGAACCTTCCATGGAACAAATTGGCAACAAAAGAGAAATATAGTGGGAAGTGGAAGAGAAATACCCTTTTCATGGCAACATTAACCTAATTCAGATATTAAAATGGGTCAATTTCCCACTCAGAGAATCAAGGGTAAAACTTTTACTTACTCATAGAAACAAGGAAAAAAAAAGAACCTAGGACTTGCCCTAAAATAGAAATCTACCAGACTGAAAAATTAATCTCATTGTGCAAATGAACAGCACGTGCAGTGGGAAAAGGCTTAAAAAGTTTCCTTTCAAGACACAAGAGGATAATAAACACCAGACATCACATTGCAAATATTAAAGTTCATGCTTTGAAAATTCACACTACTATTTTGTCTACGATCTTTAATACGAAAACAATTTATTTAAACTTCACAGTTGAGGCTATATAATATGCATTTGTATAGTTTTTGACCTCTTAAAATTTCTACTTTCCATCTATTTCATCCACCCTTAGATAATTTTTAATAACAGTTTTACAAGATCAAAGATTAATCAGTTCTATAAAAGCAACAGAAGAATCTTGGTAGTATTTGGAATGGTCTTGGAATCTCTAATCAGTATCAATGTCAATTGTTTATATACCAATAATGAATTGTTTATTTATATATTAAATAATTAATTAATTTTTTTTTCATTATAAATATCAAAGATATTTTGGGTAATATTAAAAATGAATTACAAAACGGTTCAAATCAAATCAGTCTCAAATCGATAAATATTTAAATATATTTTAGGGGTTGCCTAGGCTGATAAACCTGATAAATATTTTCCAATATCTGTGGTCAAAAAGAAATAAGACCCTGAAAGCGTACCGTAGATGGAGATGACTTTATACACCCCTAATGTTTGTACGCTTTTCTTCAATTTCAGTAGTTCACCTAATTCATGGGGAATCAGTAGCGCAATAGGCAAGACCGTTGGCTCTTGGCCGGATCGATTTCCCGGCTCGACTTACTGTTGTGAGTTCGAGTCCCGCCCGGTGCAAAGATCTCAAGACAATTTTTAGACAATTTTCATATCCTCTGTTGCCTCAGAAACTGTGCTAACTGCATCTGCTTTGTGTTTGCATTCATTGTTAATAACGTTATATAATGCACCGCCTACGCCCAACATCTCCGGGAGCATGGAAGAATCATCCACACAGCGGGGAAGGCGCTCCTGGGACGGTCTACAATGGAGATTCTTCCAACACGGGATATAGACATTGTAAAAATGATTATACCTTGTAATATAATATTGAATTGAATTGAATTGAATTTTATTATCATCTCTCATCTATCATTATCATCTCTCATCTCATCTATACCCCCCATGCGGCCATCGCCGTCTTAGTGTCGATTCCAACCTCCGGGATGAAAACGATGGAAAATCCCTTCATTGGTTGTATATTTCGGGACCGTACATATGCACGTAGGTCACTTATATGGGAAGATGGGTATGCTCACAGAGAGAGGTTTGAAAAACCTAGCCAATAAGGCTGTTTGGTTTTCTATCACTTAATGTCGCTTGATCTCGTTGTTCACTTAATCTCGATACGATTAATAATAATAATAACCTAATTCATTGCACACCATTCCGAGTCGACATTAGAATTATATTACTCCGAGAGATGTTATTCCTGTGTGCGAGATCCACAAATTTTGAAAATTTGATGGTTATCCAATGTCCGAATGATAAGATATTCAACTTTTTCGAAAAAAAATACACCGTCAGCATAGGAAATCGCCAACTTCGAATGGCTCTTCTGAAAAGTTGCCATTCTGTGATAGAATAGTGTGGAATAGCATCGTCGATTTAAAGATGATCTTTACCGATCCAACCTACTGTATGCAATCTGTGAAGATTATCTTTAGAGCAACTGTGCCAAATTTCGGCCAGCTTTGAATTTCGGCCACTTTGAGTGTAACTTCGGCCAAGCTACTAAAATTATTTAAAATTACGGATTTTTTTAAAACAATTATTATTATTATTAGAGTTAAAATTGTGTTATAGAAGCGTAAGTGTGAAAAGTTTTTCAAAAAATGTGACAGATCGCTTGTGTTGCTATCAGTCGTGTGTGAAGTACAAATGATTTTCCTTCGAAGATTTTCATTAAAATTGATTAGTGTTCATTAAATATTATTTTTGTTTATGCCAATAATAAATCGTCCTTTAGTTTTTAAGTGAAATTTCCCAGATGGATCATGTATTTCTTGTAAAAAAAAGACATTTTGTAAGAATTACTCCAGCCAGGTAATGTTCATTATTTCGGCCACAACTTTTGCTTTACTAAAATTCATATTTACCTTATTTGTTTTTCAATTTCTAGGTCGTAAAATTTCTAAAGATAAAAAGAGACATAGCCTTTCTGGTAAGGACGATGTTGAAAAGGCCTTTGGAAGATTTCCGAAAAGGCAAGTCGCGACAGGAATCTGCGCGTCAATTTGGGGTGCAAGGTCACCTGTTTAGGTCTTCAAAGTAAATTACACGGAAGATCATAGGGCTTTTAAGTTATGTAAATGTATTAAACTAAATATTAAATTCATTCCACTCATTCCCTAAGGGATCGTATTTCGGCAGAATTTTGGAAATCCTAAGTTTGGAGTTTTTAGACGTCACGCTGTTTGTCTGTCTGTCCGTAAAGCTGTCGCTGGCTCTAGAGGTCAAAGGGTTAGTGATAAGGACTCCCCCATAAGTCGACCGTGGAACCATTAACATGCTTATCATATTCCCCCACTACCCACCCCCTTCCCCTCGCAAACGCATCGTGCGATTTTTTTTTAATTTTTGGATGTGTTTTAGAGATTACCTAGGCGAACATTCGTCCATACCGTTGAAGCATTCTTAATAACGATTTTTCAAGGTTAAAAGTGTGAAAGGCTCTAAAGAGCGTATTTCTTAACTAAATGGTATTATGTTTGGGCTCGTTGGAAAGGTCTTGAAATATCTGATAAGTCTAAACCGATTCCAATCGATTCTGAACCGATAAATAATTTTTGACCAAAAATCTATTTTATTATTCCTAAGCAAATATGGGCGACATTTGAGTAATTTATGTATCAGTTCAAATCGTATAAGAACTGGTAAATGATAAATCATTCGAAAATACATTAAGGACTACCATCTAAGTTACGAGGTCGAACACTTTGCAAAGTCAGAGGCGTTTTGCCATTGCAACCACTTTTAAAACCTTTTATTTGACAAGCTTCTTTCTACCAACTTTCCAAGAAACCCTCTCACCGTATCAACTTAACGTCTTATTTTATTAATCTTTAAGTCTTAGGATAAATTTTATCACGCATCTTTTATTGTGAATATTGACAGTTTAGAAAATATTGATTTTACATAATTTCTGTTCTAATACTTCTTAAGTAATGTTAGAAAGGAAAATTTTTTATTCAACTATCGTCCAAAAGACTTGAAAAATTCCAAAAAGTCATTCTTTCGTTGCGTGTCCATGGAAATTACACGAAAGTCGATGAGATAAGTCTCGCCAGTTGAACAAATTAAAACAAAAGTACTGAATCATTTAGAAAATAATGCACGTTACCATGAAGAAATGTGAAAGAGTGAAAATTGCCTTTTTTTCAGTAATTCTCGACTAATTCATTTTACTCTTTCTCACACTTTTTGTTTTTTTTTTTTTTGTTATTAAGTTAATCGGAATGAGGTGTCACTTTTGTTTATGTTGAGGTAGATTATGGTTTTTCTTTACATAGAAAACATTTAATTTGTGTCTTTTACGAGTTATTTAAATGATTATAGTTGAAAAAAATATATTGCTGGAAAAAGCGACAATTTTATACAATATAATTCTATTTTTATCTTTATTATCCTTATTGTGTTTCATTTCTTTTGAATGTTAAAGAATATAACAAAAGCTTCTGCCCTAACTTTCAAAGTTCTACAATCAATATCCTATTTTTTTTCTTGCTATAAACAAGAATCTATTCTTCTAAGTAAAACCCCCGAATAATGGTTTATGGTTTAGGTCCAAAAAGATGGTATATAAAATGATATATATAAAAATAGAACAAAAGCTTCAACAAAACTTTTTTTCTTTAGAGATTTTCCTTGTGATTTAATAACTTTTCGAGATATTTTCTACATAAGAAAAACAAAATATCATTACTTTAATAATTCGGTGATTCTTTAAAACATTTTTCTGCAGCTTTTCTGCAAAAACTATATGAAAAACTTGTAAATGCCATGCAAAAGCCAGATTTTAAATGGATTTTCCAATTGTATTGCAACATGCAACATAATATTATACACGACAATATCAATCCCCTCTAAAATCCTCAAAATTGGTTTTTCCACCCCACTAAAGGTTTTCACTTCTCTATTTTTCATGTTTTTCAATGTAGGTGGTGATTTTCTCCACCCCTATTACAACCATCAAACGAACATCTCCTTCTCTCTATCGATTTTCACTTTCTTAGTATTTTGTTTTTCGTTTTTTATCGCTTGGATTTGAGAGAATTTCTTTCCCTATTTTTTTTTCTTTTTCTTATTTTTGCAATACCAACTACAATTGGATATACGAGACAATCGTTGTGGCTGCTCTTTGTGAATATAAAACTACTCAATGTAATTCAATTCTCAAAGTCAACCATCAGACAATTTTTCCTCAAAACACTGGTGATTGAAAAGGGGAGAAATGCACGTAGAAAAAAAGAGCATTACAAGTCATATACCAGAAAAATGAATTTAAAATAAAATACTGTGAAAAGGAAATAAGATTATTTGATATGGCATATCTTAAAAAAAAAAAACATTCAACATTTCACCGTCTTTACAAGAAGCTTATACACAATTTATGAATTATCTCAATTGGAATTTACCTGAGGAAGAAATATACGGAAGATATATGTGAATAACTCAGAATTATAATAAAAGAACAGATAATATGAAAAACATGATGAATATTTTATTATAAAAAAGGGCAACAAAGCACAGTATGTTAAGAAAACAACAATAACAAAATAAAATACTTTTATATTATTATAAGAAAATGAGCAAGATTGCTCAACAAATTTGTGAGAATTCACATCAACAACTTCCATTATATTCCCAGACTCTTTATACACAGCAGAACCCAACATCACCGGCATAAGAATTAAAAGAAAAATTACCCATTTGTCCTTTAACTTCTCTTCAAAGTCCAAAGACACGGAGGAGAAAAAAAAATGAAACATAATTGCTACTGAAGTCATTTATCATTCTAAGAAAGTGTATCATCTCGAGGAAATTGTCTCGATAATTCACTCTCATCAAAATGCTTTTAATTTGTAGGAATTCTACGTGGGAGATAAATAATAAAACAATTAGCAAGTGACTCTATCGGATTTTCAAATATAAAGACTTCAACGAGAATTGATGAGATTCAAATTGACGTCCTTCACAAGAACATTATACTTTCATGGACACACCTTTTGGGGTGTATACAGAAAACTTAGGAAAATCTAAATGAAATTTACAGTACTATACTGAAAATTGTAAAACGTACTGTAATTTTTTGAAATAGTATTTTATCTCGCTAAATGGAGTATCATAATCCACCTATATCAAATAAGTTCACGACCATATAAAACTTTAAAATAAAGAGTGAATGAAATTGAGCATAATTTCAATTATTACAACATTTTCCTCCACAAGTATTTTCAGCGATATTATTTATTATATAATATTATTAAGTAGCGATATTATTTTAAGTACAAACTTTTACGAATTTGTTTGTAGGTTATACGACTTAGGATAGTTTTAAAAAACTAAAATTCAAAGTAAAATGTATATTATTTATATCAAAATTTTTAAAAAGAAAAGTTTTAATTTTTAATTACTTTCTGTATCTGGATATTAATCTAAGCAATACGCATTAGGTTACTATCTTTCAATAAAATTGACTATGTAAAGTGACTTTATACTCATTAAATTAAACGAAACGAAAGCAACTTTTCACGTGTAAAGCATTTGACTCAGGAAATACAGCATAATCCATTTTTTTTTCTTTAGCAACCCGTATTTTAACGTATTAAGAATATAACAATATAATTATGTATATGTTTGTATTCAGGACATGGACGGAATGAACATTTTGCGAAGTTAACCTTTGATGTTCCGCCGAATTACTTTTTTTTTATAACTACTTCTCAAATTCCATGCAACAAAGTGTATTAAAATATTTAATAAAAGGAATGTTGAATTAAGAAAGAGCAGATGTCCATCGTTTCTTGTTTCAATTTACAATGTTATTTACCTTGCAGTTCTCCAGCATAAAAAGTTTTGTATATAGGATTGTAATCGTAATTTTGAAAAATTGATCATAGAAAAGATTGAAATTGTAATGGAAACTTTCGCAAATCATCTTGAAATAAGGCTCTTACAGAGACGATCGCTAAGTTAAAGAGCACTCTTAAGATTTAATAGATTTTGAGTTATTTTTCTGCATTTGAAAATGATGCACTTTAATTTGAATATAAAAAAACGAATTACTTTAAAGCTACATACATCTTTGTTATCTGTTGAAGATTATATTATCAAATGCAATTTTGTATATGGGGAAGATTAGTTAGAGTATTATGCTTTAGGAAATTGTCTAAATAGAATCTTGCAGCTCAAGTTGCAAGTCTTCTGCATTAGATGTTTAAAATAGCATTTTCTTATTTAAGAAAATTAATAAGAGCTTCCTAACGGTATTATCCACACACTTGCTCATTATAATTTTAATGTGATTCGTATTAATTGTCGTTAAGAGAGCAGCCTGGATTTTAGTAAGAAGAGGGGCCAAATTGGAAGATTATCCCCAAATGAAACTGATTTTCGAGTGCAGAAAATCCAAAAATAATGATTTCCTCGAAAATGCACAAAAAAGGGGTGGCAAAACGTTAGACGACGCTTTGCGAACTGCTCTAACTTCCAAGAAGGAGTTCTGCTTTATATTCTAATCCACAATTTTTTTGTATGCATATACTTAAGATTAATGTCGATTTAAATCCGTCTATAAATCACCATAAGACAATTTGAAGTTGGAAATTGTTCCAGTAGAGGGTACTTTTAAAAATAATTAAAATTTTAGTAAATTATTAAATTTAATTAATTAAATATTTCGAGACAGCAATTTAACCGGTGAAAGGTGTCTAAGGACGAAATGCTCAGCTTGACCACCTCCAAAATATAATCGAAAATGAATTAAAACGCCTAAGCCAATTTTGAGGTAAGTCGAAAAATCGCGTTTTTGGAGGGGATGAAATGGCTTCGAGGGATTTGGGTAATTTAGTTCGCCAAAGAATGTTGACGCGGGGAGGGGAGGGGGGTTATCGAAGACCGGAAGTCCAATTTCTTTCTTTAGAAATTTGAGCTTACTTAGAAATTAATAAAATTCTTATTAGGGCATTTAAGAAAAAAAATCATTTGGGACCTGTTTTACAAGGAAATTTTTTTGTCGATTTCTGCACCGATTTTAATGATTTTTTGAAGGATTTACGCATAGAGGAAGGAGTTTTTCCACCGTTTAACTCTGGAGTATGTTTGGTTATAAACCCTGGTTATAAACTGCACTCTTAAGTCATTGATGATGAATAAAATATCTATCTAAAATATCTAACAATGTATTACAGTTTCAGGCGGTAGGAAATTTTGCGAGGTAAGATTTTGCTTCATAATTTTATTTTTATTCGCCAAATTACACTACCTACATACACATTAACGAACTCTAACATTGAAATGTTTAATCATTTCAAACACGAAACTGTGTCATCTTCTGTAGTTACCTAAATTAATCAATCATTTTTTTGTCTGGTGCTTTAAGAATCCTCCTTTGATTTTTTTTTCTCGTGACAAATTCGCAACCAAATACCTTTACTTAATCCTTTTCGCAAGTTTTTTTTTACTCTTTAAATGTTCTTCATCTTATCATAGTCCAAAAATAAACATCCCTTTTTCGATGGATATTTATTTGATTCAAAAATAAATGTGGAAAGGCAAAGACAGAAGAAAGGAGACAAAATAGCTGGAGAGAATTAATTAAGTGAAAAATAATTAGAATAGAATGGTTTCTTTGAGCCAGAAAATAAACAATGTGACAATGTAAAAATTCAATATCCCGCTCTCATGCTTAATCCACAAAATTTATTTACCCTCGGAAGTCTGCGTATATACCCAACAAGTGAATAATTAAATTTTTCAGCCCACAATGCAGTCTACCATATTGGTGCTGATAGTTCTTTTTATTTATCTTGTTTTGTTATATTCATATAACCTTTCCCCAACATCCGTTACCACTCGTATACTATTTTAGCTATTTCCGTGCGAATTGTTTCAATGCGGCAAGTATTATGTGAAGAAAAATTTATTTGGCAAATTATTTCAATAAATCGCAATTATTTCAATTTTAAGGTTCGAAACGGTAGGAAAAAACGGTAAAGCGTCGTAGATTTGCAATATGCTCGAGTTCATAATTTAAATTTAAATATTGTATTTCAAATAGGCTTTAAATAATTTGTCTAATTTCTTTTTACTGCATCATATATATTTAATAATCTTTAATGATTTGTAATCGATATATAAAACACCGAAAATCCTCGAATAATAGAAGATGAGATTGTAAAGAATCTCAGCTGACACAGTCATAACATTAAATAAAACAATTAAGTTTTGTTCAACAATAATTAATTATCGGTTCATAAACCGGTACATTACCGAGTGTTAACCGATTGAGATTTGTTCAATATTTAAAGTATTTTTTAAACCTTTGACCTTAAAACCAGTTATTAAAAATGACTAAAGTATATTTTCGTACACAGAAAAAAATATTTTGTAAAAATGTTCGTAAATGTTTGTGAATTTCTATGGGGGACTTACGAAATGCTCGTAAATTGTATAACCCACAAACAAGTTCGTAAAAGTTTGTACTTTTTTCACAAACATTGTTCGTAATATGATCACTTGTCGAGCATTTTTGTATTTTTACAAACATTTGTTCGTAAATGTTCGTAAACAGACAAAAAATGTTGGTTACATTTTCTCATTTGTTCGTAAATTTTTGTTTGCCTCACGAACATTTTACGAACATTTACGAACAAATGTTCGTAAAAGTACAAAAAAAAAATGCTCGTCAAGTGATCATGTTACGAACAATGTTTGTGAAAAAGTACAAACTTTTACGAACTTGTTTGTGTGTTATAAGTAAAATTTACGAACATTTCGTAAGTTCCCCATACGAATTCACAAACATTTACGAACATTTTTGCAAAATATTTTTTTCCTGTGTACATAAAAATAGGGTTTTGGAGGAGTTTGAGATGAAAAGTCATTCAAAGTCGAATTGTGGGTGTTTCACTAAGACCCCAAGTCTCTATCTCTAACCGTTTGACCTTTAACTTTGAGCACCGTCCAGATGGAAAGATTGACAAACAGCGTCACACATTTCAAAGAATTTATAGTGCCTTCTTTCTCTCACTGAGACTTCGAGCATTAAAAGAAGACAGAGAATAGGTAACGGTCTTAATGTTTCATTGAACTTTTATTTCCCATCAATTCAATCAAGTGTAATTTTCTCCCATTTGTTTTCTCATGCAGCACTATATCCACAATCTCATTCTTTTGCAATTAAACTTCCAAGTTGGATTTTTGTTACCACTCTGATAAATTATCCTGGATACTAAAATAAATTCCTTCTATCCCCGTAAATGTTTCTTTTTTTTCACTCTCTACTCTACGCGTGGAGTGAAAAGAGATCTTCTGTTAATATTCAATTCTCTGCATCCTCTCTAAATTTTCCAAGCGTGAAAATGGATTGGGATGAAGAGCTTGGGATAGAACAGACACGCAAAAGAAAAAAAAAACAGTTGTATTTATCTCAAGAGGCGCCAATTGGTGGGTGGGAAAAAAGGTGAAAATCATTTTCATTCACACCAAACAAATTCACTCACTCAGACAATTTCTTTTTCCCATACCCAAATCTCCTCTTCTCAAAGAGAATCCTATTAATAGAATAAGAACCATGACATTCGCAAAAGCACTGAGACTTTATCTAGTTGTTTTTTTTTAGGATTATTTCAAAGGCCAGAAAGGCAAAGAATTTGTTTGGTTGAACTTTTTGATATTATCTTCAATACGGCTGTATCTTCCACCAATTTCTAGCAAAATCAATCTCCTATCTCTTTCTCTGCTATTGGGATTCTCATCATCATCATTCTCCCATCGATAGCCCAAGCACACACCTCAAGACACAAGAATAGAACCCCTCGAGGGAGGCCAGTTGGAAGTGCAAGACAAGTCGATGGACATGTGGATAATTAAGTGAGGGAGATCACTGCCCTGCAAATGTTCAATCACAACAACACGATAGAGGCCAACAGAGAAGAGATCTGCAAGAGAACTGTGTTGCGACTTTGTTTACCTCGACAATTCATTCATTGGATACAGCGGATACAGCGTAGAAGTGAGAGGAAAAGAAATTCAATGACAAGCTTACTTTAGCCTATAAAAGCTGTGATTCTTTAATTGAAAACCCGGTTTTGTGAGTAAACTTAAAACCTATCCTCAATATCCTATCCAGTGGCAGTCGCAGCATTAATATATTGAGTGGAAAAATATATTTAATTCTAGTAATTATATGTTTTTGAAAAGGTTTCGCAACAGTGTTTTTTTTTCAAGGTCTCCGAAAATCATGTCCAAAAGGCAGAATTTTTAAGATTTTTAATGAAAATTCCAGAAAATACAGTTTAAATGTTATACTTTTATATGCTTAAGAGCTCGAATTTTATAATTTTTTTTTATTATTTTGAAAAGAAATTCAAAGAAAAATACTCTGTTTTTTTGTCTATTTTGACCCATGTAACCCCTTAAGGCAAATCATAACTTCTCACTGTGTAATGTCCTAGACACACTTACGACTTAAGTCGAAAGACAGCTTAACGGAACTATAATCAAAATAATAATCATATCAGCAGTTTTTGATCAATCTGTCTTTCGAATTAAGCCGAGAAACAGCTTAGTGGGAGGTTAATCAAATCATTATTTTGATTATAATTACGTTAAGTCGTCTCTCGGTTTAAGTCGTAAGTGTGTCTAGGGCATAATTCTATCCGTTGCTAATTTTTTCTCGGCCTTCCTTAATGTTCCTTAATGTAGTTCCTCATTTTAACTAGTTCATAAATTACTCTGAAATCACCGCAAAATTTTGGAATACTTAAACATGCAATCTTCGAAAATTCGATATCGATTTTTTTTGGGTATAGGTGTTGAAATAACGAGCGCCAACTGGACGGAATAAATTTGAAATTTTATTATGTAAGCCCTTCCGGCACATTTGTCAATCCTTTTGTAAAAAGCGTGGCGTGACGTGCAGTAGTGAAATTCTTTTAAGAAAGAAACAATAACAACAATTCATTTAACAATATTTATTAAATAAGTTTGGCTGAATTCTTTGGGAGACGATCAAGCTATGTCATGAATCAGGATAAAGCGTTATATAACTTAGTAGGTTTATAGAAAATTGAGATAAATTAATATGGCGATAGAATGAAGTTTATTAAACAAATTACATTTTTGTACAAACGACTTTACGTCTTATGGTCTCTACACACTAGAAGAATTTATGTACATATTGAAGAATTTGTCCTATACAGGCAAAGAAAATTTGTTTCAATATGGACATAAATTTCTCTAGTGTGTAGATGCCATTAGGGACCACCAACGTATCGTATCTCATACAATTATTTATTGAAATATTCAGCCATTCAGTCCGCCGCTATACTTAATTAAACTTGGTGGGGCTTGAGAGGGTGAGAGAAGAAAGGCGAAAAACATCTGGAAATAAAAGTCATTTTTGTGCAAAAAAGAAGGACTTTGAAGCCTTCAAATAGCGTAAAATATGTCATGTTGATCAAACTGTTAAAAACCTTTTTCGCAATAATTTTTAGTTTTCATGCGACAATGACCCAAGGTCACTTACGAATGCCATTTTGAGACAAAAGCATCAGGACATAACCAGACGAAACAGAAAGCATCGTTTTACTATCGAATTTTGGCGAAAAAATCCTTTTTTTTCTGAAAAGCAACACTGTTAGAAGAAAAAAGCTCTTTTGGCCTCTAACAACAGAAGATTTTAGACCCTTGGGGTATCTTAAGAGGCATGTAAGGCGGATATATTGATAAATTTGACAATTATCTGATAGGACCTAGTCATTTTTCTTAGTTCCTAAGATCCATCGCCACCAAGACTTTTTAATTTTTCCTTAATTTTTGTTCGTTAAACATTTTCCCCACGATATCTTATAATTAAAAATGAAATTATTAAAAGATATTAACCGCCTAATTTGGTCAAAAATAAATACCCTATAGCGCTCAATTTATTGAGTGGAATTATACTTATTTCCAGCCAAAAAACAATTCTAGGGTGATGTAACCACTTATCGCCACTTTTAGGAAAAACTGAAATTAATTTAATTATAACTTTTAAACCCTTATTATAAAGAAACTTAAATTTGACACAAAGTTACTTAGATATATTGTCTATAGATAAATCAAAGTAATAAGCCCTTAATTTTACGGTGGATTACTTAAAAAAATATATTTTTATTTAAAATTCAAAAATAACCACTTCTCGCCACCTACTTGAAAAGACCTAAACTCAATTATTTTGGAGAATATTATAAAAAAATATATTCAGCGGTGGTTTTTCTTCCTGATATCCTTTCCATTACTCATATTATATGATTTTTCTTCGATTTAACTATAGGTGGCGAGAAGTGGGTCATTGGCGAGAAGTGGTGACACCACCCTATTATATTTCTAAATTGTTAAAACTGCTCTCTCTTGGAGTTCGAAAGTACTTAAGTTCGAAATACATAGAATAAAAAATCAAAATGTCGATTTTTTATGTTGGCATGAAAGGACGTTATGGTCTACGTATGAATTTTTATTGACATTTCTTTTCTTTTTTTGTTGACTTTCTTTAAGGATTAAGGGGTGGAATTATATATACTTATTTTCACCACTGTATTATTAAACTGTCTTCGGTTTTCTAGCAATTTGCTAAAGATTTAGATACTCGAAATTGGTAATGCTCCTATAAATTCCTCACAATGTATAGGGACCTTCATACATCTACCCTATGCCTTTAACGCCTTTAGGGCAGAATTACATTGACAATAAAATGCTCGCCGTAGCCTCACTGTATTTCGTTAATTTACGCATTTTCATTGCAATTCTTACGCAAATTTTCCATTACCGTATTACCTTATCTCATACTCGGTGGCACTAGGTGAAAATAATATAAGAAAATTGAAGAAATAGAACAAGAATTCGATAAACGGTGAGCAAAAAAAACTAAGAGAAATTAATCATACAGTTTTTTTGCTCATCGTTTATCGCATTTTCGTTTTATTTCTTCAATTTTCTTATATTATTTCCACCTAGTGCCACCGAGTATGAGATAAGGTAATACGGTAATCGAGAATTTGCGTAAGAATTGCAATGAAAATGCATAAATTAACGAAATACGGTGAGCACTTTACTGTCAATGTGATTCTGCCCTTAAGCTCAATAAGAGATATTTTAGAGAATTATTGTATCACAATATCTGTACTGGGAATGAATCACAGCTAAACCATTTCATAGATAAAACGTACAATATATAGAGAGTCGAGATAGGGCGCAGCAAACCCTTATATTAATCCCTTAAGAAAAAAAATCACACAACTAAGATTTCACACATTTCACAGATCGACCACCACTAAGTAAATTATGTGACAAATACGTGACTCTACTCAACAAATTGTCTTTCACATTTCTCCACATTGAAAATTGAATGAGAAGAAATACCGCATCAATTCATGAAGGTTTCACACACTTATCGCAGCAATAAAAATACCTCTAATGGGCAACACGGGAAGAATTAGAGAGGCGTAAGAAAAAGGATACTAAAACACACAAAATCAATTTTCAAAAGCACCTCTTCCACATTGTGACAAAAAGTCTTATACCAATGAATGTGAGAAGTATTTTATGATGCCTAACTTTATGACACAATGTTCGATAGAAAAGTAAAATCACTAACTAAATTGGGATAAATCGTGATAGCGGTTGATAAGGATTTGTTTGGATTTTGCAAATAAAATAAAACATCTTTTCATTCCTTAGATATTTCCTAATTTGCAACGCAAAATTCAAGCATGGAGAACAATTTTAATTGAATGACAAATTAAGAATGTAGATAGGGGAAGGCTTTCGGGTTTCATACACACTTTGGCTTCGGACATTTCATATTTTTCCCATATGTCTAATGAATCTGACCTATTTTTTTTTTCAAGAAATATGTAACTTAAGACTTGCTATTAAAATATATTGCCATTAAGTCAGATTTATTTAAGGAATATGGGGTTTTCGAAGCCAGATTGTATGCGAAGCCTGAAAGCCTTCCCCTAAGTATAGAATAATGTTAATGTTTTTCGTTTTACGACTATTGTTTACATCCATTATTTGTTAAATGTTATCTCAAATTCTTTATTTCTAAAACAAATTTTAGATGTTTGCTTTTTATTATTCAATGTAGATTTTACGATTTTTAAATTTATTGATTGATCTCCAATTGTAATAGTAATTTAGTAATTTGAATTTCAATATTAAAATATTGAATAAATAAATGTATATAAAACCCAATAAAGATTTAAAAAGATTATTACCAAAATTTTTAAAATAATAATAGTAAACAAATGATAATAAAACAGTAAATAGAAAAATGTAAAACTTCAGTGATTAATTAGTGAATTTAATAAAATGAATTTTACATTCTATTACAAATTTTCAAAAAAAAGAACTTTATTTTAAACCCATAATAATATAATTTTTCTTTATAAAATTCCTATATTTCTGTCTCGGAGTTTGTGCAATGATAGCTCATTCGCAATATTATCACAATTTATTATAATTGAGCTGCTTATTATCCTACAAAGTGGGTGTTTTAAGCGTTACAAAATGTAGCTAAAAGTATTTTTCACTTTCCTCTTACATTTTCATAATAACATTGTAGTATGACTTTTATTAAAAATACAAATTAATTAATTTTATCATTAAATATTTTGCAATTTTTCAACAAAGCTTTGTTCATTCAAACAAAACTACAGGAAAATCTACATCATTTGATCATAAAGAAAAGTCATCTGGAAATAACCTTACTATTAGGTTCTCATTAACTATGAGAACATGCACTAACCCTCAATTAACCTCCAAAAAAGAAACTGGTATTTTTGGATCACGTTATACCCATAAATTTTATTGTTTTTAATCTCCATTGTTTATTCGCTGTATATCATTTTAATATCAGATTCAAGTAAAAGAAGGGCAGTATTTTGCTTTTCAAAACCCAAGCAGCACATCTTGGTTATTTAACTGTTGGACAACGTTTTTATAACTTGTATGGTTTAAATAACCGTATTTTAACGTTGGCAGAACGATAATTTCTGGTTAAGTTATTTTGTGCTGCTTGGGAAGCTACCAATAAACCTGCTAAATATAGTCATTGTATTTGGAAAATGACTTTTTTATATAATTTTAATGAAATATTAAAATAAACATCTTTCTGATATCTTTTTGGGCTTAGGGCCTCGTCAGACCAAAGGATTAGCCGAGAGACGGATTAGCGTAATTATATTCAAAATAATGATTAAACAACATTTCCATAATTTTCCACTAAGTCGTCTCTCGGCTTAAGTCGTAAGTGTGTCTAGGCCATTAGGAAAGACCCCAAGATTATCCGACAAACGGATTAGTGAAAAATCGGAAAAGGTCAACCTTATGTCTTTCAGATCTGTGTTTAATATGGGTCTCGATCAAAATCCCTAAAGCTAAAATCCCAATAAATTCAAAATCTCGGTAGTCAAAATCCCGAAAATCAAAGCTCTGAATGAGTCAAAATACCGAAAGCCAAAACCCTTATCGCCAAAATCCAGAAACTGAAATCCTGTCATAACTATTGCCACGATTGTGTCCCGCGTTTGTTGGGGTCTCGGTAGCTCAATAGGCAAAGTGTTGGCTTTGTGACGCAGAGGCCCTCGGTTCGATCCTTGATCGAAGCGCGTCCGGTGAATAATTGGAAAACAGTTTTTCTTTTTCACCATCCTTGAAAGCTACAAACTGAACGCAAAAATATCAAGAAGGGAAGTATGATGAAAGATAAGGGAGCAAAAAAGGATTTGTGATGGAGCAAAAAGAAAAATGATAAGGAGAGATGAGAGGAACAAAACATATGGGAAAAAAAAAGAAAAACAGATGGAACTCGTATGTAAATAAGAGTGAGCGAAATGGCTATATGGACCTGATTGAGTCTGACAGCCAAAACATAAAAAGAAGAGAGAGAGAGAGAGAGTCCCGCGTTTGTTGAAGGGAAAGGGAAATTTTCCGTGTTTTCGGAAATTATTCCACACATTATCCTCCGTTTAATTTCGTGACTTTCGGGATTTTGATCATTTGGGATTTTGACGTTCAAGATTTTGGTTTTTCGGGATATTGGCTTTTTGGAAATTTGATCCATTTGGGATTTAGTCTTTTCGGGATTTTGTCTCTTCGGGATTTCAATTTTCGATATTATGGCCTTCGGAATTTTGGCAGCGAGTTTATATCTATATTGCTTAACTGTTTTAATTTGATTTCTTAAAGGGGCAAAATTTTTAGACAAATTAGATTCCTGAAATTGAATTTTTGATAGTGATTTCTGAAATTGTTTATTCTTTGGAAATTGCTGGTCTTTGAAAACTTGGCTAAGCCTCTGTTCTGAAGACCGTTTTATAATTACACTAAAATGTCTCTCGAATCCTTAGGTCTGAATCGAAATTTAAAAGGTCTTTAGACTAAACGCTTCTACGGTCATAGTGAAAATTTAACCGTGGTCTCGAACGTCTCGAATTTCTAAATATTAAGCAATTACAATGAATATTTAAAATGTTTGTATGTAGATAAATTTCATTTTATATAACCCTTAATCAAAAGTTTACCTAGAATATCAGAAATGAAAATTAAAATATTTTTAAAATTTATTAATATTTCAAACAGGATTAGTGCGTGCATTATAATATTTGTGGTACGCTTTCTAGATCAGGAAAATTTCATGAAGTCAAATTTCATATTCCCTGTTCCTTAAAAATGTAGCATATGTCATCTATCCTATTTTTTGTATCCTGCTTCTTTTTTGTTTTTTGAACATCAAAACAAATTCCATTTATTTGGCAATGATGAATAGGATAAGCATGCAAAACGTTATAGAACTTTAACTGTTAAGCTTTACTGTAAAGCTTAATCCTTTTTGAAAGGTTTTAACCCTCAGGTCTGAAGGAGCCATAAGACTCGACTTTGAGGTTTTAATTGCCTTATCTCATGTTTTTATCAAATAATAACGCTTTATTTTGGCTCAAAGAAAATCTAAAGTTACAAAGCATATTTGAAAATTAAATATTCTTTTGATTGACGCTGGTGGTTCTAAAATAACAATAACAACTCAGCAAAATCATGCATTTAAACAATAATACAAGAAAAATATCGCTCATTCTCTTTTACAGGGGCATCAATCATTCTGAACAAATTTTCAGAAAACGTAGTATTTTTCAATTTGTTGTAAATTATTTATAATTACTGGCGTTAATGACTCGACAGAAGAAAATACTTTCTTTTCTATTTTATCTTTAAAATTGTTTTTTTTCTTTTCTTTAGGAAAAGTGCAGAATGCCCCTGTAACTCCAAATTACCGTGCAATTTTTTTTATGGATTACGAGTGGCAGGGACACAACTCATATAGTTTTATCACCATCTTTCACAAAAATAGCAAAAATAAATCATAATGCCACTTTAAGTTTATTGCGTAAATAAAAAAAAAAGTTAAAATTTTTGAAAAATATTTTTAATAAAAAGCAATTTAGTAGCTTGCTTTTTGTAATAATTTATGGAACTGTCTTCTAATACTAAAAAATCTGAAAATTGAAACAAATCGATTTAATCTCCTGTAAATTCGAAAATGAGATCACTGATTCGATTTTAAAAAAATCAAATTGGTTCTAAATGAAATTTCATTCAATTTGTAAATTTTAATATACTGCGAGTCCGACAAGGAATCTTCCGAACCATTTACTGAAAAGAGTCTTGTGTTATTACTTAGAGTTTAAAACATTTTACGTACATATTTACAGAAGATTTTTAATATTAAAAAAAAACTAGAACAAATATAATTTTTATTATCTGAGATATTTTAAATTAGGATATTGACGTCTTCCTATTAAAATGTTTTGAACATTCCTAATTCAGAGAATGGCCAGCAGTTAATAAGTTACTATCGATCTATATACTAACAATTTTTTTTCAATCTAAAGTCTGTCTAATGGTATTTACACACTAGAAGCAATTTTCGTCAAAAATTGCCTTTTTAAAAAATTCTGACGTTCCTGCCTACACACTGAGAGAAATCCGAAAAAGTCAAAATAACATTCCGGAAATGTTAATTTTACCCTGCAGTAGGGTAAAGTGGTACAAGTTGGACAGTGGTACAAGTTGGACAATGGTACAATTTGGACAGGGATTTTTGTCTTGTTTGAATTTGGCACAGTACAACAGTTAGTTTTATAATTTGGTAAATTTAGTACAAATTTTGTATTATATTTATCAAGAAAAAAGCTATGTCCAACTTGTACCGGCGAATTGTCCAACTTGTAACGCTAATTCCAAATTATATCACTTCACCCTATTGATCCGAAAACGGTGTAAATATTACCCTTTTTAGGTGTATTACGGGTTAAAGTTAACCTTCTTTCATGTTGATTTTACTCTTAAAAGATGTAAAATTAAAAAATGTTGATATATTTTAACACCCAAAAAGTGTTAAAGCTATGATGAAAAAAAATTAATCGCAGCCTCTTTTTTTCTCAGTGCAAGGATAGGGGAAATTTTCTTTAAAAAGAAATTTTTTTTATAGAAATTGCTCCTAGTGTGTAGACACCATAAGGCACAAGAAGACTTATACCCTAGACAGACTTACGGCTTAAGCCGAGAGACAGCTTAGTGGGAAACTCATGGGAATGTAGTATAATAATTATTTTGATTGTAATTAAGTTAAATCGTTTCTCGGCTTAAGCCGTAGGTCTGTCCAGAATATTAGACTGATTCTCAAGAATACATTTAACCTGTAAAATTTTCCAGTAAGGAAAAATTAAGCAAGGGCCTCTAATTGATGATCCTAGGGCCTCATTATTTGGATCTCGAGTATCAGCCTGAGTTTTTGGGCCCTTCGGCAATTGTCCACCAAAATTTTTGTAAAACCAGTTTAAAACCTATTTTAATGTCTTATCTCAGGATCCTGCTTTTGCACATTATGGGCTATTTTTGGACAGATTAACGAGCTAATTTGAGTAGGCTTTAGAACAAGAGCCTACTTGAAAATCGATCTAGCCGTTTTGGGATGTCGAATTTCAAAAAATATATTTTGAAAAACATTGTTATCAGGTCTTGAGACTGGAAACTTATATTTTAATGGTTGGGAATTTCTAATTAAAAAACAATTTTAATTATTTTTGGAAATATGTGTAGACTATTATTAATTAATTAATTCAGAAATATCGTAAGAATCTTAGAGTTAATAAGATCTGGTTAGTTGCTAACTCAGTCCTGCGTAACTCATATTGTATTTTCAGATTTTAAGAAAAATGGTTTTAAGGGTTTTAAAGCAGGTCCTTCAATATTTTTTACAACTTGCGATTAGGTTTGAACACATACTGATATTACAATAAAACAATCACGTCCCTAAACAATTTTCAAAGACCCTTAAAAAAGATGAGAAAAAGCCAGGAAATAAAACGTATAAAACCTGTTCTTATCTACAAGGCTTCAAACGTAAACCTAATAAAAATAAAGGAGGGTAAGTGTGCCAAATTTCGGCATAGTTGCATGCAAGCGCCAAAGTCTCAAGTTTGAAATGTACAAATATCTTTTAATAGAAATTGATTTTTTTATTCCTTTTACTTAAGGAGTGTTTCTTAGAATCTTGTAGGCAGTTTACCGTCGTTATTCACTCTAAAATCATTCTTAATACATTTTAAAATGAATAAAAATGTAGACATGGCTTTGGTGCCCTATTTCGGCCACCTTCATTCTCATAGTTCCTTGCCCTTCGGGAATTCTTCCAATGCCTTTTTCACGTCATCTCGTTTGTTGAAGTTACATTTTTTGTTATTCTTTTGCATTTTATACTCTTTAGAGTATGTAAAAAATAAAAATTCATATAAATTCGAGGAACAAACAAGGTGGCCGAAATTGCAAGCTGGCCGGAATTTGGCACACTACCTTCAGAATAATCACAAATATTGATTAAGAGAAGGGTATATCTTTAGCTTCTCTTCCCAGTTCTTTATCAATCTCTACGTTAAATGCACTAAGCTGTGCCCCCTGCGAGGAAGCGAGCCAACGATAGAACGGGAAAGAGAAGAGACAAGTCTTAGCCGTCTGGCGCTTCTTGTCGCATTGCGTCCGGGTCTCCGTGAGTGCAATTAGAGTTCGCGAGCGGCAAATTAACGGTACTAGGAACACTATCGAGCATTTGAATCTCACCTGTTTCCGAAGTTGCTCTTCCAGAAGTCAGCGGCGTCCGCTTTGGTGATCCGGAACTGGTCACCGGCAAAGAGTCCACTTGGGAAGATGGCTTTGAGTTCACTTAGCATGTGGGAGAAGACAAGGCTTAGTTTGGTGAGATTGCGCCTATAGTGGGAATTCTCATCGAACATCTTCTCCTTGCCCTCCTTGAACAACTTGATGGCCTGCTTGCATTTGCGCATAAGATTGTTGATAAAGACATTGAAGTGCTCATTGGAGTGTAGCACATGCATCTGATCCTCGTATTTGGAGTATATCAACCGGAGACGCTGATACGTGTCCGGGAGTATATCGAGGATGAACGGAGGGCTGTTTTTCAGATTCATTTTTGATTGCTGGCACAGCTTAACCACTTTATCCATCAACTTCCACGTTTTGTCCAGGGTTTTCTTGTCTGTCGACAGCTTCTGGGGGCCACATGCATCCGAGAATGCCCCGTGCAGCTTCGACAGAATGGACGAAATATTCTTCTGCTGCATGCGGGTCCGACTGGCCGCCATCTTGCTTTGGGGCTACAACACAGCCTACTGAGACTGTTCAGAACCACCACAAATTTCTCACTCCCACACCCACTGGGCACTGTCCACCCGATCACCAATTAACTCAGCACTGTTCCCCAGGCACTTCACTACTTTCCACCACACACCACTGGCCACAGAGAGTACAATTTTACCATTTTTACAGCGCACAAAATCACAAATCCTCTTCTGCGATGCAATTCGCATGACAATTCGAACTCGACTGACACTCGCAAGCACAGCAAAAAAGAAGAAGAAGAACAGAAAACCCAATAAAATGTGTGTCCATAAGAGTCCATGGACTTTCGTGCTACACGTCCGAAGACTGTGCGGAGGCGGAGCGGACTGAGAACACGGAGAACGAACACCAACCAACATTTTGTAAAACATTTAAAAAAATAAAATAGAACAAAAAACAAATTTTTAACGAAGTACAGATAGATATGTTTGATTTTATAAAAAAAATATTCAATTTGTTTTATTTTTAGAATTATTTTTTTAAAATTCAGGGATGACATGATGACTTATTTTCGATAGTATCGACTGTCGATTCTAAAATATTTAAACGATAGCTGTTCTTCCTATGACTAATTTAGATATTTATCAAAAGTCACATTCTTTTAAGAATGTCACAGTGAATGGCTCGGCAATATGCAAAAGTGGACATTCACTTATTCTAACGGATATAAATTTATCGATACTATCGATTCGATAGTGTCGAAAAGTTATCATTCCACCCCAGATTTTTATTCACCAGTAATAATTGAAGAAAATCTATCTTCTAACTTAACCTTAGCTCGTTATTTCTTTCAAACTAATGCCTAAGCCTATTCAAAAATCCGTCCAGCCATTCTTGAAGTATATTGAATTAAAAAACAAGTATTTTGGAAAAATTGTTAATTTGGTTTTGAGGCTTAAAAAAAAAGACTTAAACTACAGTCGAGTTCCTCAAATTTGAAGTCCTCAAATTTGAACGACACGGTTGAGTTCAAAATGTAAAATTTGAGGTTATGTGAAGAAAATTTTGCGTGGAGTCTGAATTAGAAGTATTTTTTCTGGTGTTTCTTCATTATTATCGTATTATATTAACTTCCGCACACAAATTCCATATATTTCACAACAAATTACATTGATATATTCTCAAAAGTTATTTATCTTATTTTGGGGAAAATGCATTTCACATGAATTCCGTTACGTTTTTTAAAATATTGTTTAAAATTGATAACTGAGAAATATCATCTACGCCCCCCAAATATTCAAATTTGAGGAATTCTACTGTAATTTTAAGTTTTAGTTTAGACTATTGAGTGATTCAGTTGTTGCGTAACTATAAAAAATTGTTTAAAGTTAAACAATTCTATTAAAATTAAATACTCATTACATAAATTGCAAATGCAGTATAAAAATGTGCAATGATATTCCTGTAAAATGCTGTTTTAAATCAAGATAATTCTTAAATGAATTAAAGAATAATCGATGTCCAAATTGATGTGGAATCCACTTCTATGTTCATACTTAGATTTTCTGCCAAAGTTTTGCTTCTAATAAAATCAAACTAAATTCTTCACGAAGATTAACTCAAAAAAGAACATAACTAGCATATAAGGACATTTCAAAATCTTGGTTTTATGATAAGGTAGCTAATTCATTAGATGGGTATTCTCATATTTTTCTAGTCAAAATTTCTAATTATAGTTATATGTTACTAATTCGACTCTCAACAACTGAACAAAGTTGTAAAAAGAACTAATGAAAAAGCAGAAAAATCATTTAACTTTCTTGGTTGAACATATAATAGACTCCATGGGCGTACCCAGCTAGGGGCAGGGGGGGGGCAGCTGCCCCCCCCTAGAAGCGTCAAAAAAATTCAAATCAAATGAAAAGTAAAAAAATATATTTATACAGCAAAAAATTTTGTTTGACCAGTAAAAAATCCAAATCCTTCCAAAAATTGGCCTAATTTTTCAATTCATAAAGATCGAAACTTTCATGAAAATTCTATTGCTTTTAAAGTTGTAAATTTAGTTACTTCTCAAATTTGATGTTTTACTGCTCATTTGTAGAGGGTTAATACAAAAATGAGCTTATAAAAACTCAAAAACTATTAAAAGCCAAATTGGGGGTGGGGGGGGGGGCAGGACAAGGCTCTTATCCGTACTGTACTATACATTCAAGAATTAAAAAAAGTGTAAAAATAGGCAAATATTTCGTAACTATTTTTGCATTTTTTGTAACGTAATTTCGGTAACAAATTTATTCAGTAATATATTTTTCGAAAAGAAGGAAGTTGTCACGTAATCTTTTTCACATATTTAAAGGATATTTAAGAATTTATAACGAACGCCTAAAAATCCACAGAGAAAGTAAAAATATAGTGTTAGGTTAGAACATGTTTTAGAAAATAGAATATGTTAGAATATGTTAGAATATGTTTTTTTCGCGTTTGGCTCTTTGTTTATGGTCCCCTCACGCGTTGATTTTCTTGACACTTCCTCTTGCTTTCCTCTTGGAGGTATGCTCCACTCATTTAACGTACTAGATTTGTTTTATCTTACGATCTTTCTACTCTTTCCTTATATGTTTCCCTTACAATTAATTTTCCTACCGCCTTTCCTAATTCTATCCTTCCAAAACAGCCGCAGCTAATACGTACTCCTCTTAGGAGTCCTTGCTGCGACTTAGCTTTTCTCATCTGCAAAGCATTTCACTGATTCATATTTGTACTGTATGATATATGATTATTGTTTTTTTTTTCTTAAATTAATTGAATTGTACAAATTATGTAAAGGCCTATACGACTAATGATTCGGGATTTTCTGCCGTCTTGCCCGATGAAGTCGGTTGTGAAGTCGGCGGCAGCCGCAGATGATAAAAGAGAAATAAATAATTTTTATTATTAAAAAAAAAAAGTCGTATATTTTGGCAGTAACGGTTCACCATATAAGAAGAAAGCAAGTTTCTTAAAATGATTCTACCGATTATTTTTAATAATCTTCTTCTTAATGGCCTATACACATTGGGAACTGTTTTCGTTAAAAATTGTATTTTTGACAGAATTTTGACGTTTCCACCTAGAGAAGTGCAGAAAATTTCCTTCTAAAAAGCATTTTTTTTTTTTTTGAAAATTACTCCCAATGTGTAGAGTGTAGAGGCCTTAAGACATCTTAAAAACTCGAAGTGATGGACCTCTAATTTCCTCGGGGGATATGTTTAAAAAAATGACCAAGGACTCCGAAAGTTTATTTAAAGCCACAAAGGAGCAGTCAGACGTGAAATTTAAGAATATGTAATTAAAGCTGAGGTCGTATATTGACTTTGAACTTTAATCTGTTGAGGGTCTATATGCGGGTCAAAAAGACTGAAAATAGCATATTTTCTAACTTTTTTTCTCAACATAATAAAAAATTTATTTAATTCAAGCTCCTCTATAGGCATATAAAATCATAACATGTAAACTATTTTTTTTACAAAAAAAAATAAAAATTCGACCGTTAGTCGGAAACGTTTATTGAAAAAACATACTTTTCGTTAGTAACGATTACATAGAGTAGAGTCATTTGACCTTAAAAACCGTTTTTTTCTTGTTAGCAGATGAGTTAAACCCGTTCTTGAACTTGAGGGCTTTTGAAAGAAAGATTAAATTGGGTTTTTGGGAAAATTTAATACATAAATATTATTTTCGACGTATTTTTGTTTCGTCTTGCCAAATAAATTATTATCAAAGCAACAAAAAATCCATGGTTCAAGTTAGTTTAACTCATAGTCTAATAAGAAATGTTTTTTTTTGACGTTAGATTAATCCACTCTGAGTTATCGTGACTTCCGAAAAGTTTTTCTCAAAAAGACGTTTCCAAAAATTAGGTGCCAAGTTCCAAGGAGTAAAGGTTAAATCGGTTTAATGAAAATTTAAAAAAATGCAGTTCAATTGTTGTATTTATACATACTTAAGGGCTTTAATTAAAATACTTTTATTATACGTTGACAAAAATGAAAGAAAACATGCTGTTATTAGGCTGCATGATCCATGTAACCCATTAAGGGGTTACGTAGGTCAAACTGACTAAAAAAAAGCATATTTTTCTCTAATATTTTTACAACATAATAGAAAGTTTATTTAATTCAAGCCCTTAGGCATATAAAAGCACAACATTTAAAGTATATTTTCTGAAATTTTCCTTTAAAAATTCTGCTGTAGGGATCTGATTTTCGGAATTCGTAGACCATTTTGAAAAAAATTACTTTTCGATGGACAAGATTTCTTGAAATAAGTTCATCTGAAATCCAAAAACCAAATATTTGCTGTTAGCTAATGAGTCGTCGAGAAATGAATAAAGATAGGTGTAATAGTAAAAATGCACTGTGTTATACGGATCGGAAGGTGCTTTATCAGATGTTTCTCGGGTAGTTGAACTAATGGAATGCATCCTTGCTGTAGTTATTTGGTAAAAAGTTGCGAATTATTTCTAAAAATTAATTTTCAGTTTGGCCAATAACATGGGAGACAATGCACTAGTCCGAGGAACACTGATGATCGTTCCTTAACCAATACCTACAAATTGGGCATAGGCTAATCTCTCGTGAAAAGTAAAACCAGTTTGTATATATATATATATATATATATATATATACTTTTTATCTCATTTTATTTTTTATGTTTTTTTTTTTTCAAAATAAAAATTATGTATCCCCCCCCCTCCGCCAACAAAATTTGAGACTTAGCCCCCCCCCTAACTGAAATCCTGGGTACGCCCTTGATAGACTCTCCCTCAATCGGCTCTTTTTCAATCGGGAGAACAATTTTACTGATAATTTAGGTGTGATTCCTTCTAATCACACCTATTTTACGTTTAATTATGAAGCCAATTTGCCCAAATTCGCTGTAGTTCTTCATATTTTATCGTGATTCTTTATAATTGAGCGCTTTTTGTGGAATTTACAATGGCTTTGACTCCCAAATCAATCGATAAACTGGATGACATTTTGCCCCAAATGCTCAATTGAGAGAGAGTCTACTGTACTTACAATTTAATAGTTCTATTAAATAGGATTGTCATAGTAAATGTTGAATTAGAAAGTTGAAAATTAACTTCTGCTATCTCACTGGAATACTTTCATTTCAACCGAGACTTGAATTTTACAATAATGCCATTTCATATTTCATTTACAACTGAAAGTTGATTTTTTTTTTAATTTCTCGAGAATTTGACGGCTGTCATCTGGATACAATGTGAAAGCGCATACCGGAAAATGTAGGTTGGTTAAATTTAGATCGTCCAATTCAATTAAGGAATTTTAATTCATATTTTACTGCTATAGGCGCTATAGGTATATAATTTTTATATTTGAATTTCAGTTTTTTAAAAAATTTTAATTAAAAATTTTACAAAACTAAATTTTTAATATTAATAATAATAATAATAACATCTTTTAATGACCCAAGCAAACAATTTTACATTTAAGGGACTATATAAAGCATGATATTTTAAGAACACTTTGACAAATTTTGAAGTATAACGCTGCAAAATTTCAGCCAGTTTGCAATTTCGACCACTTTCGTGAATTTTTAATTTTTGCGTACTCATGAGATTATACAATGCATAAAAAACTAAAAAAAGGCGATTCGTTGAATAAGATGATGCAAAAAAAAAACTCCAACTTCTCGAAGAATTCCGGAAGGACAGGAAGATATGAAAATGAAGGTGGCCGAAATGTCTATATTTTGATTCATTTAAAAATCCATTAAAAATGATTTTGGAGAAAACAAAGACGATAATCTATCTACAAGGTTCCAAGGAATACACCTTATAAACAAGTTAAAAAAAAACTTAATTTTTATTAAAAATATTATATTTCAAATTTTAAGACTTTTGCGCTTACATGCAACTATGCCGAAACGACCTAATCGTGATACAGTTATCCAATCCGTATTTTTTTGACCGGGAAACTTTCTTGTTATGTTTGATAAATTAAGCACATGTACTAAAATTTTCCAATGATGTTTCTTAAGTTTTGCTTTCTTTTTATCATTGAGGATTTATATGGAATTTATAATAATTACGATTACAGTAGACTCTCGCTTATCCGTGGACTCTTTTTCCGGGTGAAATAGAAAAGTCCGTGAGTCAGTTGAATTTTAAAAATTTTGTTGAGATAATTGTCCCCGTTTTGGGGTTTTTTGTTATTGCAAATGTGTTCTATCTACTGTAATTCTTTCTCACTGTAACTTTTTTGGACAGTACGCATGTTTAGAGACAATGTCAATTCAGTCAAGTCAGAATTCACTCCACAAATTTTCAATGTAAATAAAAAAAAATCGTTGGATTTCGAACAATTTGATGTGTGCAGTAGAGTCTCGCTATAGGCCATCGCTCTATAGTCCACAATTTATCGACCGTTGATTTCAAAACACTGATTTTAAGTTAGGTTATGTTTTTTAGTATGCGACATGCATAATTATTTTAATATTATGGCAAACTTTATTAAGTAGTTGTGATAATTGTGATCCATAATGAAGAGAGCAAGGACAAGTACCACAATCGCAAAGAAAGTGGAAGCCGTCGAGCAATTTCAATACTAAAAATCGTTGATAATTTTAAAAAATTACATGGACAGTGCGACCCAAGTGTCAAATTTGAAACCAAATATGGACTATAGCGAGACTCTACTGTATCAATCTCAAAATCCGTGTGACATTTGGTCCCGCTCTCACGGATAAGCGAGAGTCTATTGTATTTAAATTTAATATGAATATAAGTACAGGTAAACCTAAAGATCGTTTGATTCGATTCATTTCAAAAGGTGTTACTTCCAGTGTTTCCATTAAGTCTTTACTTTACGATCCCGAACAACCAACAATTTGGAAGACGAATTAGTCACACTAATACGAGATTCCTATAGGACAGTTGGAATATCAGTTTCGTCATAGGAAGTGGCGTACGATTGTCCTTGGGACTATCCCGTGACTTTAGTTACTGGGTAAGCTATAAATTTTATTATATGTGGCAAACTTCAAGTCTTTCTATCTTTAAAAATCTACCGTTTTATTTATTTATTATAAAAACAAAACCTTAAGAAATCACAAATCTTTAAATTAATAATGCTCAACGCACAATAACTTTTGTTTGTAAACATGTTTTCAAATTTTCCTATGAAAGAGAGCGAGATGACTAGATCTAGATCTCACTCACTCTCGTTGAAATGTCAAAAACATGTTTACAAAATAAAAGTTATTGTGCGTTGGGCATAATTTCATAAACTAAAAAACGCTAGTATTATAGTTTTTTTTATTTGCTTTTAAATTTGTCTTACCATAAATGTGCCAATTTCTTGTGGTTTATTAGGTTTGTCGAAACAAAAAGAAGCTATTTTTATAAGTTCCAAGGATTCTGTACATGTACATAATATGCCTGATATTACGTTTATTAAATGAAATAAATTAGATTTTGGTAAAGATTTCCCCTAACTTCTGTTTATTTACCTTTCTCCTCATATTGCAATTGAAGGGTTTCTCAGACTCTGCCATAACCGCCATAATATTTGAATTTTCACACAAAATTGAACTTCATAACGGACACTAGTAAGAAATTTTTGCAAATCTTTCAACAAAAAAATGAAAATCAATTTCCGTGAACTAGGATTCGATGGAAAATGTTTCAAAATCCTCGCTTGCTGTGATTTAGCTCTCAGGATCGACTTTTTCGTCCAACATTGCAGTTAAATTGATTAAAATGCCCTGAATACTCTTAAAACACTGTTTATTTAAATAATAATTAAATAAATAACTTAGCACTAGTGTACATCGATTCGTATAAAAGGTGGTAGATTACACAAAATCTCCCAAGGCGTGGCGCTTAGCAAAGAGACACAGAATATTCCCACAAATAAAACTGATTTGTACAACAAAGGCGTCAAAAGGTCCGGATTCTCAGCATCTCCCGGGCGCTCTGTCCACGCGCGGCTAGTACAGGTAGTTGTGAGAGGGTTGTTCGGGTCGGCCACAAGCTCCATAGTGTTTGAGCTGGACAGCATGCGAACGGCAATTCTCAATGCTCAGGAAGCATTCGTTGGAGTAGGTTTTATCGTCAGTTCCGCAAACGGGCTCGTATTCCTGGAAAGAATTAGGAGAAAGTTAGAACTTTGGTCAGGGGAAGATTGGAGCTCAGAGAGAGAGGGGAATTTACTTGTGGACACATGCGGGAGCAGCCCTTGAAGGTGAAAGCGGCCAGGCATCGCTTCATGGGCACCACAAAGATGTGCTTTCCACAATTTTCCTTGCGCATGTGACACTCGGACTTGTACAGATGATTATCGGATCCACAGACAAAGCTGCCCTCCATTTCTTCGCAATTGGCATCACAGTGAGCGGTCAGGACGCAGTTTTTCAGTGAAACTGGCACCACTCGCAGTCCACAGGTCTTCTGCTTCATTTCGCACATGTTCCGGTAGGCATTTCCATCGGATCCACAAACTGGGCTCTCAGGATCTTCCTCCGGGTCACAGTCTGCACTGCAATCGTATCTGGCTGGCTTGAGTTTTGTGCATGGACCAATATGAGCCAGCTGAACTCCGCGTCTGAACGAAAAGAACAAAAAAATGCAGATTTAGGACGCTACTTCTTGATCTTCTGTCTTGATCTCTTGATCTTCTTGATATTAAAATCTTACAGGCATGTAGCATGGGCCAATTCACACTCATTGGAGTAAGTTTTAGCGTCTGTTCCGCAGATGAGATCATTCTGGGCAGATGAGAAGAGTCCACCGAATTTATCCTGGAAGTCATCACATTGGGGTATCTGTTTGCAGCGATTCAAGCGATTCTGACACCGCGTCATCGAGACAATCTGAACGGGCTTCCGTTGAGTACTTCACGGCGAAAAAAGCAACATGTTAGATAATCCACAATTCTCCCCGCACACATGAGATTCCCGGTGGTCTCATGTGTGTCAGAAGATTGAGCATAAAAAAAAGACTCCATGTCCAAGGGCGTAGCCAGGGTTTCTCATTGCTTTCACTTAAATTATTTAAACATTATTTTTCCTTTTTAAGAATCGGTCAAGAGTTGAACTTTGGACAAAGGAAACACGGAGAAAAATCCGTGTTTCCTTTGCCCATTATTTTCCCTTGAAAATAGTTTTTCTTAAGATTTTGAGGACCGGGAAATCTGGCGGGCTAATGTATAAAAATAATTTCCTATTATTTTATTTTTTTTTTATCAAAATAAATTACATACATTCACTTATTTTTGGCGTAGAAATCTGGGAAACACTACGATTTCTACACTGGGACGGTTCCCACATAACTAACATTTAAAGAGTTTAAAATTGTGAAATTAAAATGTTTCCAATACTTTAATGAATGATTGGAAATAGCAATAAGATAAAAGTGAATTTAAAGAGTTGTAATAATTTTTGATAAATATTTATATCTCGCAAATTTGTGGGATGAACAAAAAAAAGTAAAAAAATAATTAATAAAAATAACTAGAGCTAAGATAATGAACAAGAGATAATTAAAAGGGGCAAGGTCTGGATAATACAGCGGGGGCAGTAGCACATCCCAATTCAGCGTTTTGATATTGTCTTGGACCACAAAAATCTAATAAAATGGAACGTTCCCGTGTTGCAATATCACTCATTTGTGTTTTTTTGTGTTTTTTGTCCCATTCCGTTCATGTTTTCAGTAACACATTGTCCAAATTGATCAATTGTATTTCTTAACTCATTCCTTACCATGGTATTATACATCATACGCAAATTGAGTGATTTTAGATGATTTATTCCAAGGCAATTGATTCGGATGAAAGGTGATAGGATCTTGTCATTTTTATGGAAATTTTTTGGTTGTCAATTTCCATCCCTTTCAATACCTTAATTAATCCCTTATTTTTGTTCATTAAACATTTTTTTTTACAAAATTTCAGCAAAATTCATGAAAAACTTTATAAAAATGATTCTAATTAGTTTGATAAATTTATTAATTGAATTACTAAAAGATATTTACCTTCACTGATTGAAAATAAATACCCTGAAGCCAAATTTATTGAGTGAAGCTATAATTATTGCCACCCGAAAATCGCCATTTTGATAAAGATTCTATCACAGTACTCACAGTTCTAACAATATGAAATTCAAATGGCAATTTTTCATATCGGCTTGAAAATACCTTCAAATGATTTTTTATAATTTTTTTTCCAAAAAAAATTTTTTTCAAAGTTTTCCCAGTATGAAAAAGTGGAGCTATGATTATTGCCAGCAGTGTATTTATGTACAGAGGAATCGTCAATCAGAGCAAATGACATTCAAATCATGCAGTTTTTTTTCTCAGTGGAGACAGGAAAAATTCCTGCCTCTACCCAGAATCGAACTGGAGACCTCTCGTTAACTAGACAAGTGCTCTACCAACTGAGCTATTAGAGGCCACTCTAATAGCTAAACGTACTCTATACGTACTTCACTTTATTGCAATTTCACAGTAAAATATTTTTAGACCACGCCCCCTTCATTAGCTTGTACACAATCTCCATGAAAATTCAAGTGAATTAATCAAGCATTTCGTAAAAAGTGCGCATAAAACTTAAATGGGCGCGATATAATTAAATTTACATTTTTTCCTGAAACTTGCGAGAGTTTAATTTTTCATTGTAGAGCATTTTGAGTTATTTAATTTGAGCAATATCTTTTTTTTCAATTGGGAATCTTAAAAAGGCATTGAATATTTCATTTGGGCGTGGTTAAGTAGATTTTTTTTCTAGGCTGTAATATTCAGTCCAGAAAGTATCTCTCTATTAAATATTTAATATATTAAAATGATGCCTTTTATGCTGGCTGTAACTCTTAACGCTTTTTACCTTTTAACCCTTTCTAGGACGATTGGAACTCCGGTTTCTAAAAAAAATCTCTACGGCCTCTTAAAGCTATGTTTTGCTCTAAGAAATCAGGAAAAGTGAGTTTTTCTGACCCCCAATTTTTAACTCTTTCGTTCTCAAAGGGTTATGAGAGACAGATTCAAAAATTGGAAGAAAGAAAAAATAGTTTTTTCTCATTATTTTTTAGAAAAAAAAAATAACTTAAGATGTTTGTAGGAAAAATGCCTTTTTTAAGTCATGGGTGACCCAATCGTCCTTAAAGAATTGAAGAAGGTATAACACACAATTTGTAAGTGGAGCTTACTTGGGATGACAAATAGGGGAAGGTATTCAGGCTTCGATCATTTAATATTTTCCCATATTCCTTAAATTAATTGGGCCTAATTTTTCAGGAATATGTGATTTAAGACCAGCTATTCAAATTAGGGTGGCGGCATTACTTGTGGCCACTGTCTTTACTTATGGCCTCCCCGCAAAAAAATTTTCAGTGTCAAAAAATTATTTTAGAAAACCTTAAAATTAAAAATATATGATGTGTTTTAATAGCAAATCACATTTTTTTCGGTTTTCGGAATCATTTTCTGACAAAAATTGCGACATGGCCATAAGTAAAGACAGGCCACAAGTAATGCCGCCACTCTATATTGCTATAAATAGGTGCTATAGATCGGATCTGAAGATATGAAGTGCACGAAGCCTGAAAGGTCTGAGTGTTTTCCCTTAATACACTGAGAACAAAGAGGTTAAAATGGGGTGAAATTAATATTTTTCAGTCATAACGGTTCAAGTGCAAAAATATTTAAACATTTGTACATTTTAACACCAATTGCACGCATAATACCGTTTCTTATGGCCTCTACACACTAAAGAAATTTATGTCCATATTGAAGAGTTTTTCCTATACCAGCGTAGGGAATTTGCTTCAATATGGACATAAATTTCTCTAGTGTGTAGAGGCCATTAGGCTAGCTGTGAGTCAAAATGAGTTGAAGTGCATATGGCAATTGGTTGAGATCAGTGGGAAAGACAATCAGAGCCAGTGCCCCCGTAGTCCAGTTGGTAGAGTATTCGCCTAGATAGCACAAGGCCCCAGTTAAATCCTGGGTGGAGGCAAGAATATTTTTTCCTGTCTCTATTCGAGTGTAATTGGTGGAGTTGGGAATCACTGGTTATGATTGTCGCTTCTCTGCACTGAGAGCAATCCGAAAAAGTTAAAATTACATTCCCGAAATGTTTATTTTACCCTACATTATTGATCCAAAATCGATGTAAATATTATGCTTTTTAGGTGTATTAGGGGTTAAAGTTACCCTTTTTCATGTTAATTTTACCTTTAAAATGGTGTAAAATTAACATTAAAAAATGTTGATATATTTTTACACCTAAAAAGTGTTAAAGTTATGAGGAAAAAAAGTTAATCGCACCCCCGTTTTTTCTCAGTGTGTGCACAAACACAAAATTTCCTGGGCTTACATACCAAGAGAGCACAAGTCTGTTCAATAACACACAATATTTTAACATTGTTTTTTCTTGTCAATTTTATAACTTGCTAGGGGTAATGTTTTCATAAGTATAAGTGTAATCCCTAATACACCTAAATTACCGTAAGAGCAAACAAAAATTATCGGAATGTGATTGTTAAACAAAGACTTAGGTTAATAACCAATCAAATAAAGAATACGAGTTAGGATTAGATCTTGTACTCCTTAGAATACGACTTTTCTAATCTAATCCGTTTAATCCCATGATCTTTTCATTTTTTTTAACTGCTCGAACTCCACGAGAGAGCAGTTTTTTAAATTATCACAGAAAAAAAAACATTTTGTAAAATTGTTCCAACTATTTTGTGGAGATTTACGATATGCTCGTAAATTTTTTAATTCATAAAAAAGTTTGTAAAAGTTTGTACTTTTCCACAAATATCCTTTGAAACACTATTACTTGACGAGCATTTTTTTTTGTTTTTTTTTAGAAACATTTGTTCATGTATTTATGTTTGTCTGACAAATTTTTACGAACAAATGAAGAAATTTTACGAACTATTTTCTCTTTGTTTACGAACTTTTATGAACAAATATTTGTAGAAGAACAAAAAATGCTCGCCAAGTAGTCATATCAAAAACAATGTAGGGGAAAGTACTCTCCCTTCGAACGTTCATGCCTTCGAATAATGTGAATTTTCTTTTAGTTTTCCTAAGAGACTTACACTAAATTATCACGGAATTATCAGCAATTGATGATAAGCCAACTAATATTTAATAGAAATGTGTAACTTACACAGTGTAAGTCTCTTAGGAAAAACTAAAAAAAAATTTCGAAGGCATGGACGTTCGAAGAGAGAGTACTTTCCCCTTTGTTAAAAAAAAGTACAAATATTTACGAACTTTTTAGTGGATTATACGATTTACGAGTATTTCGTAAGGCTCTCAGTAGAAATTGGCAAACATTTACGAACAATTTTACGAAATATTTTTTTTGTGCAATAAAATAAAATGACAGTTATCGTAAGTTTTATAAAACTTATAAACTTAATAAGCAATAATATCATAAAAAATTGATGTTAAAAAAATATAATTTTACTGAAACGCCCTTGGCTACGCCCATGTCCAAGACTATAAGCTCGAAATTTCTTTGAAAAATCATGCAATGAAATTAACAATTAAAATAGTTCTCTGCACAGTAGGATAATTTTTTTTTTGCAATCATGACTTGTCTGGAGATTTGTTCACATACACACACATTTGTCCATTTTGTTTAAATAAAAATAAATTAAAAAAAAATATATAAAAAAATTGCAATTGGTCACAGAAATTATTGACCTCTAAGCGGTTGATTGAAAATGATCATTATTTTTTACCTGATACGCGTCGACTGAGGATTTTTGGGGCCGGCCAAAAAATTCTGGTAGGAATCTGACGAGCTGAGCCTTCTAAAGTGGGTGGAAATTGCGGGGCACACAGAGGAAGAGATAGAGACATTTTTTTCACATAGTAAATTCATCTTGGACCTTTTGCCTTATTCTTTCTTCTTTGCCAAAAGACACAATTAGTGTAAAACACGGAGATGAACATCTTTTAGCATGTTTTAGCTGAGATTCTTTATTTTATTTTATTTTTTTGTTTAGAGAGCATAGTGCGGATTATTGATTGTTCTTCCAAAGAAACATAAAAAAACATCAAAGAAGAACAAGGCGATAGAAGGAAGCACGAGAGAGCGACACTCTCATTTTGTAAATCGATTAATTTTCTACCAGCTCGATCGCGAATGATCGATGACCATGATACGTTTTTGAGTCTATTAGAGAAGCCATTTAGATGTGTTTTATTTGCTTTGTGGTAGTAGTAACTTTTGCAAAGTAGAGCGAAAGTGATGAAGAATGCTCTCGCGAAAGCCCAGAAAAGACAGAAGATGCCATATCGAAGGAAGCATTTTGGGTTAATTTCGCGAAGCCGAAGAAGAAGACCATTTCCGGCCATGGGAATGGCCTAATTTGGGTTAAACAGACAATACACTGAAAACAGAGAAATTACCAACGATACATTTCATCAGGTTGTCTGCATATTTCTATCCAGACTTTACAAATGTTCTAAAAATAGAGGAAATTTATTTATCACTGAGAATGAAAATTTGTAAAATGAACTAATTTTAACGCAGGTTTATACAAAATAATGAGACACATTTCTACACTACAAATTTTCATTAGCATAACTGAGTCTTTGTCAGTTTAAGCAGTTTAATAAAATATCAGACTTGTAATTCGTGTATCACAAAGTCAAGTAATTTGTAAAATTTACAAACATTTGTGAAATTCTTTGGTACGAAATTTGAACTGCTAGTGCTATTTTATTTATTTATTTTTTATTGTTCAGATAGAGACTTTTAATTTTTCAAATATAAATAAAAATCATTTTGTTAAAATCTTAACATTTCAAAAAATCATAGAAATCTAAATTTTGTATTTATTTTTTTATCAAAAGGAAGACACCTGTATAAAGCACAAACATTATTGAAATTATTCTGCGGAATATTTAAGTATATTTTTCATCATCATGCTGAAGGTTTTCCTTTTTGATAAGAAGAAAAATTCTTGTTAACAATTTGCCACTGATCGAAAATATTTTAGAAATTTACTAGTGTCAAAGAAATTGTATTGTGTGATAAGTTTGGAAATATTGCAAACTTCAATGTAATTATTCTATGCGGAAAAACATAGTTTAATTAAATTATAATTTTTTTATTGTCGATCGAACTTTTATAAAATTTTCAAATGCTAGATAAATCACTTTGTAGAAAGAGTCATTTACCGCATTTACTCAACAATTCAGGAAAATCTAAATCTTTGTATGGATTTGTTGTTCAAAAATTAAAATTTGGTAAGAACTACAAATATTAATCGGATCTTATAAAATTATATCTGTAAATATTTTACTGGAATGCACATATAAAAGGCGAGAATTGTTTTAGCAGAATCTATGGGAATTTATTTTTTCATTAATTTGTTACTCCCTCTGTCCCAAAATAATTTCTTGTCTTACGTTTGTAACAAATTTCGGGGAAAATCGTAGGGAATAAGGCATCTTTAAAGGTAAATGTTTAATGTTACGCAAATTTTATTTTTGTATGAACATATTTAAGAATTTTACCAAAAGAATGTGTAAAAATCCCAAAATTTTTCCCAAACGTTTGCGTTTTTTTGGGCAGAGGGTCCATTACTGATTACATAAAATTTGTAAATTTAGCAAACATTAGTTAAATTATTCTGGACAATTAATCATTCTCTTTTATAATTCCACCAGAACTATTTGTTTATTGTTTAATAACTTTCTTAGAAAAGGTCTTAAATATTTACTTTATCAGTGAAAGAAAATGGTTGTAAAATTAACAAATGACAATAGAATTTTACTAAATATTTCCAAGCGAAATTATTATTAATCTTATTTAGTTCTAGGCTAATCAAGAACATATGATAAATTTTAAAGAAATTATTGAACTTGGTTTTTCAATAAAATAAAATCTTTGTAAAATAAGCTTGGACAGTAAACTAATTTTCAAAATTGAATAAATCATTGAAGACGTGATAAATAAAATCTTTATTAAAAAAAATATATAGAGCAGAATTTTTTCAAAGTAAATATTTATAAAATTAACAAACATTTGTAAGATTGATTTTCAGTTTACTTAGCCACAATATTTCAATTTTAGATTATATTTGTTAACAAATATACAGAAAAAAATATTTCGTAAAATTGTTCATAAATGTTTGTGAATTCCTACTGGAGACTATCAAAATGCTTAAAAATTGTATAACACACAAAGAAGTTCATAAAAGTTTGTACTTTTTCACAAACATTGTTCGTAACATGATAATTTGTTAAACATTTGTTCGCACATTTTCGTTTACCTGACAATACTTTACGAAGCAAATGACAAAATTTTACGAATATTTTTTCGTGTGCTTACGAACTTTTACGAACAAATGTTTGTAAAAGAACAAAACATGTTCGTAAAATGATCATGTTACAAACAATGTTAGTGAAAAAATATACAAACTTTTTAGTTGGGAAATTACAAACATGTACGAACTATTTTACAATTATTTTTTTCTGTGTATATAAAACTATTAATACTGCAAATATTTTTGTGTTATATAAAAAGGTTTGTTATACGAAAGTTAGTCAAGTTATTTGTTTAAACAATTAAATAGTATAATTATCATTAGGTTTTAATTGTTTGTTTAATAGAAAAAATAGGAGAGACTGAGGCAAAATTTGTCAAAACGAAAATTTCAATGTTCACTATTTTCTAAAATAAAAGAGACTGAGGCTTGAAATTTTTATTATAAATAGCCTTCATGAACCTTCCTAAACTTACAAAGTTTCAAGGGATTCGAGGAAGGATTATGTAAAAACATAATGAAATTTTGAGCCCTATTTTTGGAATATTTGGCTTACAGAAAATATCAATACTGATTAGCTCAATTTAAGCACATTTCTCGTTAAGATAGAGAAAAATTATCTGCGACAAAGTTGTAGAGAAATAAATTTCCTTTAAAAATATGTCTATTTGATATTTTTAACGTTTGCGAGAGTACAACGTCACAAATTATCCGAAGACTGACAATATTTGCCCCAGCAATTTCGAGAATCTCCACAAAATCGACTTTTAGAAAATGATTCGAAAATCACATTTCTTTCGAGTTAGAGGAAAATAGTCTTCTGCAATTTTGTAGGGCAGTAAATGTCCTATAAGAATATGCTCATTATAAAACGTTTAAGTTTTCTCAGAGCTCATGAAAGAATTAAATATGCGTTTTGACAAGTTTTGCCCCAGTCTTCCCTACTGCTAATTGGGATTCAAGCTTCAATAAATCGAATGAACACAGTAAGAATAGAAATTTGTAAAAGTAAACAATCTTTAGTAGAACCGTTCACAACAAAAGTGGTAGTTGTATAAATTCTGAAAAAAAATTCTCTGGATGAATGTTTTATAGAGGAATCTTAACAGACAAATGTGCTACATGAACTAATTGTCAAAGTTAGTAAAATTGAAAAATTAATTAGTTGTCATTTTAAAAGAAAATAGTAAAATTAACAAAGCAATATTCTCAGTTCACTAACAAAACGTCCTATCAAAAAAGTAAATTTTTTTTCTCAGTGATAAATAGGTAATTCCAGGATAGAACTCTGTACACTTCCGGAAGAAACAGCATACAATCTAATGATGTTGATTCCACACAAATAAATTTGTGTTTATGCTGGCAATTTGCAAATTTTCAGTGTTGGGGTTAAGAGCGAAAACGAAAAGATGAGAGCGCATCTCGAGTGAGCGGAGGCGGATTCTTCATAAAGTGAGATTGACTGCATTTTATGTGTTAGATTGAAAGTCTGGAAGCGTCTAATTGTCCGAGGAATGACCCGACAATACTCACCCACAGTTGAGCATGTTGAGTTCGCATCCGGATGAATAGATGTTTCCATCGCTGCCGCACACCATCTCATCCTCAGAAGCTGGTGGTGGACACTCAGTGGGACAGTCCTCGATGTGATTGCCAGATCCTGCTCGTTCCTGGGACATACAGAAAGACATTGGGACTTCGAAGACGTGACGACCGCAATTGGCTGAGCGCATCTTGCAGGCACTTGGGTAGATCCGTCCATCTGAGCCACAAGTAGGTCTGGCTACTCGCCAGCAAGATTCTCGGCAGTTCCTGGTACTCTGGCAGTGTTTTCTGTTTGTTCGCACCTGGACATTATCAGAAACATTTTAGAGTAAATTCTCAAAGAATTAATAAAAGCCAGTGATAAGCCTAGATCAGCTTATAGAGGTGTGATTCCTTCGTTGCAAATTCGGATTGTGGCAAACTTGAACGATATTTATACATAAATAATGCAAATTTCGTTTAAATTGTATGTAACTCATTATCGCTATTAATGAGGAAAATTGGATGAGAAATGCATAAAAGTGTCTGAAAATCTTTAAAGTCGATTATCTCGGAAACTATGAGAGATAGAGGCCTCAACTTTACATTCATTGAGAACCTCTGTTAGCGACCCGAGAAAATCGCGCCCCGCGAAAATCCACGAAAATCCGCGAAAATTTCGCGATCCGTCAAAATCAGCGCAACAATTCGCGCCCCGCGAAAATCCGCGAAAAATTCGTGCCCCGCAAAAATCAGGGAAAAAATTTGAGCCCCGCGAAAATCATCGAAAAAATTCGTGCCCCGCGAAAATTCGAGAAAAAATACGCACCCCGCGAAACTCCGCGAATATCCGCGAAAAAATTCGCGCCCCGCGAAAATCCGCGAAAAAATTCGCGCCCCGCGAAAATTCGCGCTCCGTGAAAATTAGCGAAACAATTCGCGCCCCGCGAAAATCCGTGAAAAATTCGCGCCCCGCAAAAATCAGGGAAAAAATTCGCGCCCCGCGAAAATCATCGAAAAAATGTGTGCCCCGCGAAAATTCACGAAAAAAATCGCGAAAAATTACACGCCGCGCGAAAATCCGCGAAAAAATTCGCGCCCCGCGTAAATTCGAGAAAAAATACGCGCCCCGCGAAACTCCGCGAATATCCGCGAAAAAATTCGCGCCCCGCGAAAATCCGTGAAAAATTCGCGCCCCGCAAAAATCAGGGAAAAAATTCGCGCTCCGCGAAAATTGCGCGACCCGCGAAAATCCTCGAAAAATTTTCTGGGCTACAAGATAAACATAAAAAATTCAAAATCACATGCTTAGGATTTCGAGATAAACTACAAAGCGTGATTTTTAACCGGTTTAGAACCGGTTTTTCAAAAAACTAATAGCACAGAAATCGTCGTACGCTCGCGTAGATATATTTAAAAAAAAATTATGAAGATATCTCTTTCCAAACCAGAGATATTGCGTACTAGGAACGGCCGGCCAGACGGCAGCCGGACCCTATATTGCCGGCTTATGATTTTCGGCATCAGGGATGTTCAAGACCGGTGGCAGCCAAAATCCCGAAAGCCAAAATCCCGAACGCCAAAATCCCGAAAAGGCCAAAATCCCGATTGTTCAAAATCCTGATAGGATTGAAATTATATGGAGGAAAATGTTTAGAATAATTTCCCAAGAGACAGAAGATTTCGCTTTGCCTCCAGCAAGCGCGGGTACAATCGTGGGAGTAGCTATAACACTTTTAAGAATTCGGGATTTTGGCTTTCGGGATTTTGGCTTTCGGGATTTTGACCGGGACCCTTCAAAACATATACCCTGTGAATTTCAGCTCGATCGGAGCACTTTGAGAAAATCCGAGGATTACAATAGTTGTGATTAGAAGGAATCACACCTAAAAAAGAAATAGACAAGATACTCACGACTCCCTGTCCACACGTCTGGAGCTTCATCTGACACGTTGAGTTGTAGACATTTCCATTGGAAGCACAAACTGGTCCATCTTGAGGAGCACTGTGAATGGCAGTGAACAATGAGGGATTAGTGAGGAGTCCTCTTGGGAATCTCAGGTGAGCCGGAAGTGAGAGCGATCATGGGAGAGAGTTGCGTGACGATGCAGCCGAGATCGGTGTCTGCACAATTGAGCTGGTGAGAGAGACTTTGGTTATTTATTACCTGTTACAGTCCACGGGACACGATTCTCTGATTGCACTGATGTTGGCGCAGGGCCCCACGTGGGCCATTGACACGGCGGCCATCCCCACGCGACACGCCTGGACACGCAGCATACACCTGTAAATGTGGACAAAAAAAAATAGTTATCACACTTTTTTTGTATGATAATTTTATGCGTAGAAAGTTTCAAAATTTCATAATTTTGAATATTTTGGGCAATTTTGCAAGAAAAACCCGTAATTAACGTTTCTCAATGTCAATTCAAATTTAAATATTGACATTTAACACAGAAAAAGGGTATACGATTGACTTGACGGAGATTGCCGAAGTTATACATGATTTTGAAAACAAAACTGTCAGAAATAGCTTTTTCCCACACAAATAATATACACGAGGTTTAATTGAAAATTTATATCGCAAATTTATTTGCAAATTGATTTTAGTACGACAATAAAATCAGTTGGAAGCTATAAAATCCATTGATCCATTGATTCAAAGAAGAGCTCTCATGAATAATTCAAAATCGCAAATTTCTAATTTCACTCTTTCTGTTATGACCTCTTAATGCAAATGATTCAAAAGACCTTGAGAAATTTAAACAATTCTTAGTTTCTATGAACTGTACTCACCTGTTTAAGTACGTCCTCCCATCTGTTCCACACACTGGATCCTTCTCAGATGGACACCGATGGCCACATTTGGATCCCGAAGCCCTTTCGCAGCCATTGTCATCTTCTGATACAATGTTTGGACCTGTCTTGGAGCAGGTCTTCTTCTTCATCTCACAGAGATTGGAGTAGATGTAGCCATCTGAGCCACAAACGGGTTCCAGAGATGCTCCCAGTGGGGGACACAATCTTGGGCAATTTGTCGAAATGGCTCTAATTTGGCGCTCCGTGGATTTTGCCTTGACAGTGTCTGCAGGAGGAGAAGAAACACCAAAATATGCTGTATAAGTATTTGAATTGCAAAATAACTTTATTATGCATTAATGCATTTATGCGTTTTTAGACTTTCAAATCATCTCCCCTGAAAGTCATAAGTCATACCAACTAATTATGTCAACTCAATGAGAAGAATAAATAATGGAAATTGGTGAAATTGTCTATAGACTTTCTGTATCAAAATCTCTAAAAAGTGGGAACAATTTAGAAAGACTGTAGAAAAAAATCCCGCTCAAGTAACCAAAAATTTTCTTTCAAGAGCTAATAACTCAGCAAATATTGTCTCAATATGGCATTAAAGTGGAACGAAGATTCCACTTGGGAGATTTGTGTGCGAAAAAAAAGCTCAAGAAAGGAACCCGTTGATCAATTTCATCCTCATTCGTTGACCTACAATCCATTGACTGTCTCGAAATTACATCCAGAACATGTCGAATTTCTTTCAGATCTACTCTCATTTCCGGCACTTTGATATTCACAAAAGATTCTTTGTGAATATCGTTTTCTACCCATGCCAAAGAATTGCTTTTTCTCCCAGACAGATCGCCACAGAATGGAGAGAATTTATTACATTTCGTGTATTCATTATTTGCATTATTTACCTAAATACAAGCAAAAACCAACTAAGCAATTTTAAAAGAAGAATTCAATGAAGAAAGCATGTCTGGAGCAGTTTAAATTTAAATCAAGGTGAATACGCGAAGAAAACATACAGAAAATCATATAATAAAATATTTTATGATGGCTGTAAGGCTAAATATTGGTAATTGAATCTGTATTTAAATCAATAGTAAATTTAAAAATTACCTCTCATTTCTTTCATTTGTTTTGAAATTGCTGAACAAAATTATAATTTCTACGTATTATCGCCTGAATTATCTCGATTTAATTAAATTAAATAACCTGAATTAGTTTAATTTGAATTATCTGATTGAGATTCCGATAATTGAAATGTTATATAGTTGTTTTTTTAAAGCGGCCTCATTCTTCTCTACATTAAAAGAAGCCATTTAGTAATGTAAAGATATATTGCATCAAAAACAAACAAAAAGATTATACATTTTAAAAAACAGTATATATTTGCAAACTTGCTCTCAAATCTGAATCTCTCAAATTCGAATGACAGTCGAATTCAAGACATCAAACCTAAGGTTATGTTATAAAATTCATATTGTGGATGATTGAGAACCATATTACTGTGCTCTTTTATGAATATTTATAGACATTATTATCGTACAAAATTAAAAGAAATACATCAATACGAAGATTTCTGAGGTAGGACGGGCATTTGACTTAAAGTGCAAATAAATCCTCAGATCAATTTTGTTATTTTTCAAAATTTCGTTCGAATTTTAAGAGGTGAAAAACGTCATTTATATCCTCCAAGATCTCCAAACGTTCGGATTTGCAAGACTATTAAAAAAAGGGTTGCAAATCGCATTCTTTGCCATTTGCCTGTTTAAAATTGATTTTAACTGATTTAGATCGCCCAAAATAGTTAAGGAATAATACAATTAGTTTTCGGACAAAAATTACTTATCGGTTCAAAATCGGTCAATGGGTCAAGAAACCCTTGTCAATTGTCTGAAAACCCCTTTGCGAAACAACTCGAGGAACCAGAAACCCTTGTCAAAAAAAATAGGAATAAGTTATCCTTTATTCGGATACCGATTCATTGCCGATTAAAATCAGTTCAGATTTATCTGAAATTCCAAGACCTTTCCAATGCTCCAAAACATGATCTAATTTTGTTGTGAAATGCGCTCCCTATAGACCTTTTAACGCTTGACCTTGAAAAAGCGTTATTAAGAATGATTCAGAAATATTTTCAGATATGAACGAACTGTCTTCCTAGGTAGTTTTCTAAAACATATCCAAAACCGGGGGCGGCCAAAATCCCGACAACCAAAATCCAGAAACGGACAAAATCCCGATTGTTCTAAATACTGAAAGGGATGAAAATATATAGAGGATAATGTATAGAATAATTTCCCAAGAAACAGAAAATTTCCCTTTGCCTCCAGCAAACACGGGTGCAATCGTGGGAGTAGCTATGGCACTTTTAAGAATTCTGGATTTTGGTCCATTCAGGATTTTGGCTTTCGAGATTTTGACTGGGACCCATCCAAAACTCACTAAGCGTTTTCTAGCAATCCAAAACAAACATGGGTTTAGGAAGGCAGGAGGGTCTAAATGGGGGGTGGTTAATGCGATACACAACCTCTTCCCTTCAATTTCTATGTTCACCTCCAAGCGGGCTAGAGCCTGGTAAGCCCCGGTACTTTCAGGTGAATGATAGAATATTGGGCAACCAACCCTAGTGGGAAAGTTACGAACCTGAGGCTAAGGGCCTTGACAGACTTGAGGATTAGCTGATAGACGGCTTAGCGTAATTTATATATATATATTAATAATGATTTAACTACATTTCTATCATTTTCTATTAAGCCGTCTCTCGGCTTAAGTCGTAAGTGTATCAAGGACCTAAGGAACAATGGATCCGTCCTTCTAGAGAGGGTTGGCCGAGGGGCTAACAACCCCTTCCCGTAAAACCACGATTGTTACGAAAACTCGCAAGGAGCCTCCCGATATGACAGACTTTTCGAAAGCAACCTATGCTATGTTTCTGGAGCGAACTGACAGAGAGTCACCAGGACTGTAGGAGGTAAGTGCGAGAGGCCCGGTCTCTTTAAGGGACTTTGCAACTACCTAAGTAAGTACGAAACTTCCTAAAACATGTCCAAGACTTAAAAAAATCTCTTTAAGCGATTTCCCAAAATAATATGGGTTTAGGAGGGAAGAAGAACGCCAGGAGGAAAATGAATTATTAATTATTCCAATTAATTATTAACTTCATACGGTAATATTTACGTTATGCGGACTTCATTTTTAGCTACTTTGAAATTAAACACTGAATTTCATGTATTTTTATTTATTTATTTAAATATTTATTAAATATTTTGCCCTATCGCGTACCATGATTCGATACAGCTTTGAAGTTTGAAAATTTTCAATTTTGGCCCATGAGAAAACATGGTGGAACTAAAATATTTTATGGGATTTAAATATTTAGTCTCATGTGAATAACACTTAAGAAAAAAACATTAAACACAAATTAATAGGTTTTAAAGTAAAGAGTTTTGTTGTATATTCAATTGAGTAATATGTTAGCCCTAGAGATTTAACATCAAAGTTAAATCGTCTTTTTGAATTGAAAGACTATTTGGGCTATTTTAGATTTGATTGTAGAATTTTGAAATTATGAAAAGTCTTTAGATTGGTAAAACAGTATAGAAGTTATGACCTCTCTAAACACTTACTTAGAGAATTTTATGTCCATATTGAAGCTGTTTCCTATGGTTGCGTATAAAAAACTCTTTAATATAGATTTAAATTTCTGTAGTGTGTAGAGGCCATTAAGTGGAGCTGCATTGAAAATGGTATTTTTCGCTTATTTCTAAAGGAAATTGGGCCTAGTCATAATTTAATTTAAATCCTTATTTGTTATGTCTCTCTAAATCACTTTACCTTACCCAGCTTCCTTTAGGAGTACGTGAAAAATTTGCGTTTTCAATGTAGCCCCAGCCCGATATAGCCCCCTCTCTATCTACTACTCTCTGGTCAGCATTATTATTACCATTAATCATAAATTATAATTTATTAGTACAACAAATAATATTCTTTATACACTGAGAAAAAAGAGGGTGCGATTAACTTTTTTTCCTCATAACTTTAACATAATAAGGTGTAAAAATTTATCAACATTTTTAATGTTAATTTTACACCTTTTTAAGGGTAAAATTAACATGAAAAGGGTAACTTTAACCCCCAATACACCTAAAGAGGGTAATATTTACACCGATTTTGGATCAATACTGCAGGGTAAAATTAACATTTCCGGAATGTTATTTTAACTTTTTCGGATTTCTCTCTGTGTATAGTGAAAGTTAAGAGGTATCATTTTGATAACTTCTTAAAAATATTTGGTTTGCTGCTTCTCCTTTTAAATAGTTTAATCATCATTCCAAATATTATTCATATTTAATTCTTTAAATTATTCAGCAATACCTGCAATGATCTTCTCTTTTATTACTTATTTATTTTAATTAATAATGAAACAAGGAAAAAGGAATAGAAAGAACAGCAAAAAGTTCTATCGTGTAAATTTCTTCAATAATATCTATAACAATTTTAAGAAATTTATTATTTAATTTGTAGGAATGTTATGTGCTGGATAGGCCTATGGTTTGATACGGCTTAAACCGTAATTATAATCAAGAATAATAATTAGATTAAATTCTCATCAGTTTCCCATTAACTAAGTCATCTCACGGCTTAAACCGTAAGTTTGACTAAAGCATAGAACATCTTAGTAAATTTCTAGGGTATTTTTATTCCCAAAAACATTTTTTTGCGTTCAATCATAAGGTGCTCTAACATCTAACAATTTTTTTCAGGTGTAGGACGCATTGATATGGAATATCTTGTTAATTTGATGGATTAGATTAATGGACATTGCTTCAGGGCCTTGACAGGCTTGAGGATTAGCCGAGAGACGGCTTAGCGTAATTATATTAGAAATAATGGTCAAACTACATTTCCATCATTTTCCATTAACCCTTTAAGGAAGATTGAAAAAAATAAAATTTTACCTACGGCCGTATAAAGCTGTATTTTGCTCTAAAAAGTTAGAAAAAATGATTTTTTCTGACCCTCTATTTTTGACCTTCTCGTCCTTAAAGGGTTAAGTCGTCTCTCGGCTTAAGTTGTAAGTGTGTCTAGGGCATTACTCTTACCATTAGCCTAGTCATTTTAAATTTTGAAATAATAGTCATTTGTATAAACATTTCTAAAACATTCTTGATTCTAAATATTTTATTTATATTTATGATTTATATTGTAATATTTTTTAGTCATAGCTAAAAAAAAATTACCGCAGACGTAATTGTGATAATTTGTTTAAGACACGGTAATATGAGCATCTCAACTGGAGACGTGCAGAAAAACCCGATTTCAATATTAATGCAAAATAATAAACAACCAAAGCGATCAATTGAAGAAGTGTGTCAATTTGTGTGATCATAAAGTGCAAGAGATGTTATAAAGATTCACAAATGAAAGAAGTGTAATTGATTTGGGGCGAATAAACAAACATCTCGAGGTCAATTTGAATAGAAACACTTTTTTTTTTGGATGCTGAGAGAGAGTGAGATGGGGCCAAAGACGACACAAAAACCAAACATAAAGGGCCCCATCCAGCTGCTTGTTTTTCTCACCTTACACCACAAAATCAATATTTGCATTGGTAAATAACAAAAGGTTCAAAAGCATCAATGGATAACTTTCTCCCATTTATCTTTTTATCATTGGAGCGCTCATTCTTCTCCATATTGCATTCATTGGAGAACTATCGCTGATGGAATCATTTTTCCTCATTGAGTGAAATTGCATTGAGACAAATTGTTTGGGTTATTCAATTTTGCTTTGCAAAGAGAAGGCATCTCTAAATAACATAGAGCCGCTGTATCGTGCAATTAAGCGATCATCGCAATAAATCACGCTCCTCATTTCCCAACGAAATCATCCAAAATGCATGAAACTCTATGCGATTCATAAATACACAAAATAGAAAATAATTTCGGAAAGAGTGACATAATTTGTGAATTATTGCGTGGAATTGTGTGTAAATCAACTCCCGGGAGACGGTTTTCCAAAACAGAGAGAATAGCAAAAAATGCCCGTTCTAGGTTTTATTTCTGTTTTTTTAGCCAATTTTGGTCAATGAACCATCTGGATATTTTTATTAATTTATTCTATGAATAAATAAGAATTTTTGTATATTTATTATAGTGATGAAAGACCAATCTGAGGCTGATAAATGGCTATTTTTAGAATATTTTTTTTACGAAAATAACATTTTGGAGAACAGTAGAAATGCCAAGAGTGAAAAGAAGAATAATGAGATTTAAAGAAAGAATGATTATATTACGGACATATCGATTTTTTAAAACGCAGTCTGTTATTCTTAGATAAAACTTTATAATTTATCTTAAATCTTTAGCGGCAAAGATAGAATTTTTCTAAACACAATTAAAGGACATTGGCGTTTTATATTAAACAGCCCTTACTTGACAATAATTCCTGTAAAAACGGACTCTTCGTTTTATAACTAATTGAAATTGATGACTAAATTTCTATATAGTTAAGCATGGTTCATAAACAAATATTTAATTACATAAAAAAATTGAGAAATATAAGTATCCTTCACTGGATCAACCTTCCACCTTTAAAGGATCATCCGGGGATTCTTTAAAAAGTGTTCATTTTTTCGGCTTTTACGATACTGCAAAATTAATGAATATCAACAATGAAAAAGTAATCTTTGGTGTTCGCTTTGATGACAGAAATATGTTATAAGTATTATGTTACATTACGCAATTATGTGATAAATAAACATGCAAAATTTCAAGAGATACTGCTGAATCTTTTCAAAGAATCAAAAGTGATCCATTAGAAAGACAGAATTATTTTAAGCAGTAGTGTTCGTGTGACTAGAACTTCAAAACTTTTTTCAGAGCTTTGCCTAATCAGAGATCCTATTATTATTTTACATTAATAATATTTATTTTACAGAATTAAAATATTAAATTACGCACAGTTAATATCGTAATGGGATGTTTATTACGTTTTACCGAGGACGCTGCTAATTCAAGATTTTATTGCAGAAAACGAATTCACATTTAAAAACGAGCAATAAGTATAAATAACATTTTAAATTTTCAAAATTTATTATTAAAAAGACAGAGGTTAAAGATTCGTCTCGGAATTGAGTAAAATACTTGAAAAACTCCCTTATGCCCTAGACAGACTTACGGCATAAACCGAGATACGGCTTAGGGGGAAATTGATGCAAATGTAGTCCAATGGTTTTAATCAGTATTTTGATTATAATTACGTTAAATCTTCTCTCGGCTTAAGTCGTAAGCATGTCCAACACATTAGAATTTATTTAGAACTTCGTAAATTTAGAACTTGCCTGTACTAAACCAAATAGTAACAGCAATTTGTCTAACTATTACAAAAAATGAAATAATTTCATTTCTCATTTTTTTTTTAAATAAAATTCTTAATTTCTTTTTACTGTATTAACTATTTTTTGTTTCATTTTCCTTTTTTATTTTATTTTTTTAATTGCACTAAAATTCTAACATAAGCTAAGATATTTTTAGTGCAGTAAAATGAGAGAAAAGGTATTTGCTTGAAGACTATAGATACTCTATTAAAAATTTGTCAAAAGTATGATGTTTTCCAATATGAAAAAGGTTTTTCTCATGTACTGAAAAACATCATTTTGACAAATTGAGAAAAGGGTCGGTTTCTAATTTGAAAAAAAAAACTATTTTTCAGAGAAGTTTAAAAATAATTTATATAAATGTAAAAGAATTAGTAGCATAATTTTAGTTAAAATTATTAATTTTGTTTTCTTTTCTTTTATATTTTGCAAAATAATAATAATAATAAAAATTGATTGCTGTAAATTTCACACTAAGAAGTTTAATTCGGTTAAATTTCTTTTAGGGGATATAATTGTTTTCTGATCAGAATACGTAGAAACTAACCTATGAATTAACTTATAAAGGGCTTTTCAGGGCCACACCTATAAAAATAAATAAGACAAGCTTCTTTTAACTTATCTGTTAATAAAAATAAGTGTATAGTACGACTCTAAGAGAATAAACAGCATTTAATTGGAACATTTTTCAAGTCTGTCATAATAGTAATTTACTAGTCTCAAGAGGGAGATACAGTTGGAAGTGACATACTCAATAAATATTTCATTTCTTAATTAGTTTACTCGTTAAAAGCTATAATAGGTTTTAAGTTACCGTAGATGCGGGTGACCTTGCCGCCGCCCTACTGTTCGTAAACTTTTTTATAATTCTAATGTAGATCTTCATCGATCAGACATAGCAGATCGGATCGCTAAAGACCATTCTTAAGTACTAGAATTAAAGAAAAGCTTACGACGAAGAAGTGACCCACGGAGAACAAAGTCTACCGCATCTACGGTACTCAAAATTCTAAAAAGTTTAACATATTACCCGACAAATTATTATTTTTAAATTTTTTTGTATTTACACTGTGGAAACCACATTTCTTTAAATTTTTCAATCAACTTCGTTAATTTTACGGGATCGTGGGATAGGAAAATACATTTTCGGTACATAAGGTCCTTGACACACTTAGGATTTAAGCCGAGGAATGGCTTAATGAAAAATGATAGAAATGTAGTTTTACCATGATTTCGAAAATGATTACGCTAAGCCGTCTTTCGGCTAATCCTCAATTGTGTCAAGGCCCTAATACGTGGTTCAGACCTAAGGCTTAGCCATATGGCTTAACTTCTCTAATATCTCATCAGTCAAGATTTTTTGGAAAATTTTGACTTAGGACTGCATTAATAAGGGCAAATGACCTATTACTTTTAGAAAAATCAATAAAATCTGTTGCTGTTTAAGGTTTTGAGACCCTCGGGAACTGGGCTAAACCTCTAGTCTGAAGACCGTATAAGAGTATCTTCGAGGGGTTGTGCTTTAGAAAATTTCGCTTTTCCTTGCAACTTTTATAACTTTCATTTTTACCAAAAGAAATAAAATTAGTATTAAAAAAAGGAATTTACAAGTCGGATAATAATTAATTACTCATATTGTCAATGGCACGCCTCTCGAAGACATTTTTAAAGAAGTAACTTATAAGCCCCTTTAGGTATAAAAAAAATCAACAATTGCCGCCACACAAAATTAACCATCAATTGAATTGAGGTGAAGAAGTGATATGTGAAATGAATGGCTTTCTGTCTGCATCATCTTCCCGAGTTTATCTCCATTTCAATGGCATCATTTAGAGAAGATGATACACAGGCGAAAACCGATGAGAAATAGCGATCGAGAGAATTTGCACTGGTGAGATTGTACAAAGAAATCCTTTCAGCTCCAATTCCCAAGATGTTCACTGTCCGTTTTGACTAATTCACTTTGCCTGAGACATTACTTGGAGATCTCGATGCAAATCTACTCCGTGTCTCTGACACATCCACCAAGTTCAACGGCCACTCACTTGTCTCTCTCCCCAGCAATATCATATTGAATTTTGTGTCCAATTGTGCCTCCTTCTCTCACATCCATCACTCGGATCACCAATCAATCAATTAATTGATTAAATATTTTAATTTACACAAGGCATCGCGCTGGAAAATGGAGAGACCACGGCAATCACGTAAAATTGAATGAGATGTTGCACCATCATCTTTCACCAAGATCAACAAAGAAGTTCAGAGAGGTCGGGAAATTCCACTGGAATTTCACCATCTCAATTTATTTTATTTTCTCTACATGTTGGTGAAAGATCCAATTCCCCGTGTGCTATATTTTGTTGTAATTTTCGGGAGACGAAAGATCAATCATGAATGACCAGTGAGCACCATCAACTCATCATTAACACTTGGGGTGCTTAAGAAGGTTTGATTTTTTTTTATTTTATTGATTGAGATCCTTCATGCTTCAAGGATGAAAATATCAAGTATATAATATATCAACATAGAAAATGCTTTCTCAATTTCGCAGCAAGTTGCAATTGTTTCCGCAAGAATATTTAGGGTAAGTGTGCCAAATTCCGGCCAGCTTGAAATTTCGGCCACAGTTTTTGTTACTCGAATTTCCATGATTTTTTTAGTTTTTGCACACTCTAGAGATTATACAATTCAAAAAATAACAAAAAATGTCGATTCCACGAAGAAGATGATCTGAAAAAGGCATTGGAGATTTCCGGAAGGGCAAGGAACTATGAGATTGAAGGTGGCCGGAATAGGCAACAAATACTATGTCTACATTTTTATTCATTTTAAAATGTATTAAGAAAGAATTTAGAGAAAATAAAGACGATAGAGTGTCTACAAGATTCCAAGCAACACTATTTATAAAAAAGTAGGAAAAAATTCAATTTGTATTAAAAATATTACATTTCAAGCTTGAGGCTTTGGCGCTTGCATGCAACTATGCCGAAATTTGGCACACTTACCCTATCTAATAATTTTATCGTATCGAAGAAAAATAAATATATTATAGTCAAGTGTGCTAATCTGGACGCCTTGCTATCTGGATCATTTCTGACTAATCCACTTAAAATAATATTTTTATTTCTATAATATAGTCACAACAGTGACATAATATAACTATTCAAGTTGGAGAAAAAGCAAAAATAATATTTTTATCCATTAAATAAGTAAATGCTCGTAAAAAATGTAAGTAAGTAAGTAAGTAAGTAAGTAAGAAAAAAGTATTTTAAATCTAAAGGTTTAATTAAGCCGCTCGGAGCAAAAAAAACTCTAAGTTGTATGCATTTCCGTATTAAAATAACGTTTTTTGCTCTGAACTCCTCAATTAAAAGTGAATTAGCGAAAAGGCGACCCAGTTAGTGCATGCTGACTTATTTCAGTATTATCATTATTTTATAAATTTTCTTTACTATTTTTGATATTTTTTTTTATATTATGTTTCTGAATGAAACGGTAAATGATTCTATGGATTTAGAAGAAGTAAAAAGAAATTTCATCAGTCCAAAAACAAGCGTTTAAATAGCACTCTTCGGAAAACGATCCGGTTACCCCACCTTATTATAATTAAGCGTTTTGTATTGTGAAATGTACCAATTCTAACCTAACAATTTTAAACTGCAGACTGGGATCCTTAATTTTCCGAAAGCCCTAATTAAAAATTCTACAAATTCAGATAAACCATTATTTTATTATTTTATTGTTATTTTTATTATTCTTTTATTGTTTTACCAGAAAAAATTGTAACGTTTTTAGGTTAAATTCTTTTAACCTAACCTTCTTTTTTCTGTCAATCTTAATAAGATAATCTTAATTTTAAAACTGAAAGATAAATTGACAGTCGGTCAATTTGTCTTTAATCAGAACAAATCGAGAACAAAATCTCACATTGCTTTTTTAATTATTATTATTTTTTATTCCAGAAGATAAAAGTTAAGAGCAAACTTAACTTCAAATAAATAAGAGATTAGACTTCGTGGATTCTTTCGATAAAGATTATGTTAATTTTTTTCGATGGATACAAACTCAGATAATTCTATGAAATAAATTTACTATAGAAAGTTTCATAATAAATTAAATTTCCTGGTGAGATGAATTAAAAAAAAATCACAAATCCTTCGTGTTTCAACGACATTATTTAGAATTCACACTGAGTTAAGAATGTGTGTAATCTTTGCAGATATACTCTCATAAATAAGCAATAACCTAATTCATATTACTTTTAATCACACTTTGGTCACCAAATGAATGCCTCTCACACTAAGAATTGTCCAAAAATTAACAAGATAGCCGAAATCCGCCCAAATCAAAGAACAAAGACCTCAAAGAGTGCGAAAATTTCTCAAGAATTCCCAAATTAAACGAGAATGAATAGTTTTAAATGTGACTTAACTGTAAGACAGGGTTTAGTTTAGAGAAACGAATGAGAAGATTATTGACTCTCATCAGCCAAGATTTTGCCAACTTACTTTCGGGTTCCCCGCCAGAAAAAAAATATGCCTGGTTTAGGTAGCATTTTAACCTCATTTGGACAACTTTTCGATGACATTGAGTGATTCGTGATAATAGATTTCCATTTCATCCGATGGAAATTCGACGGTCGCTTGAGCTTTTTCATCGCTGAACCAGATGCATACATTTTGATTGGGGCTTTCAAAACAACATCTCTGGCACAATTGGGGAAGGTGACGAAAGAGTCTTGGAATTATGAAGATTTAGTAGCATATTTCTCGCGTGCGGAGAAATGTTGATGACTTTAGTAGAAGCTGCGAATGTCCGATGTCTGGGTGGTTTAGGTGCAAGAATTCAAAAAGTGATAAGATGACAAACTGTCTTCAATCTCCCATGGCAGATGGGAAAAGTTAAATGAGGATTAAAGAAAGTGTGTTAGAAGAATATTCATAGTAATAAACAGGTTTTTCAACTAAGCATCATCAATATATAAATTTTGTATTTGACCAATCTTCAATTGAGTCTCTTAAGACAGCATTACAAATTCACAATGCAATGCCCTCCATGAATGGGAATTTCACTTGAAGGTTCAATGAAAATTTCAAAATTCTAATTCGGACTAATTTTGAAAAGTTTTCCTTGGTCATTTTTGGATAAGCTTTTATATAAAAATTTCCAAATAATTTTTTTGATTAAAACGGATAAACAGAGCCAATTTAAATATCTTGTGAATTTAAAATTGAAAATTATTTATTTATTTAAAAACAATTGTCAATTTTATTATGTAATGGCCTATATAAAATGTGTATTTAAGTCGGTATTGGTCGTTATCGAGAAGATTACCATATAATAAAAATTATTATATATAACAAAAGATCCATACATTCACCATAATGACCTAACTTAAAAATATTTGTTATAGGAAGACTGTACAGATTTCCGGACAGATTCCAATATTGAACACCTATTATTCCTCAAAATTCTTCAATTTTTTTCATTTGTTCTCACTTTTAAAGGTTTTACAATGCCAAATAAACAAAAAAATGTATTTCTATTAATGATGGTGTGGAAGATCTTCGAAGAATTCCGGAAGAGCAAGGAAAATTCAAGAAACTGTGTCCGATTTTGCACACAAAGCAATGTCTCCATTTTTGCTCATTTTTAAGTGTATTAAGAATTATTCAATTATTGAGAACATTGGTTATTATATACAATCTGCTCGAAATTTATCGCAGTATTCCTATAAGTTAAGGCATTAGACATTTTTCAATTATCTAAAAGTTTCTAAATTGAGTAAGATGAAAGATGATCGAAGAAGACCCACACCAAGGGTCGAAAACTTTGGACAAAAACCTGCTTCTTTTAAATTAAAAGAGGAATATTTTTCTGACGAACACCCGAAGAAAGAATGGAGAAGAGCATATAAATTAAAGGTTATTTAATATAACCGGTATGACAAAGCCTGATGAGCTATTTGAATTTAGCGAATTGAACTTAAAGTCTTATTATTGCACACAGAAAAGAAAATTGTCAGCTAAAAGACTTTCAATATTTTCAACAGTTTTATACCAGCCGTTGGGTTATTGAGGTTCTGATGAAGAGTTTGGGGGAAAGTACTCCCCCTTCGAACGTTCATACCTTCGAATAATGTTAATTTCTTTTACTTTTTCTAAGAGATTTCCACATGATTGTCACATAATTATCAATTTATTGATAAGAAGCTAACTAATATTTAATAGAAATGTTTAAGTTTCTTAGGTTTCTTCGAATTTACATTATTCGAAGGTATGTACGTTCGAAGGGAGAGTACTTTCCCCTATAGAGATCGATGTCGGCCAAAATCCCGAAAATAAAAATCTCGATAGTCGGGGTTTCGGCATTCAGGATTTTGGATATTCGGGATATCGACACCTATTCGGGATTTTGCCATTCACGATTTTGACTTTCGGGATTCTGATCGGAACCCACAGGAATCTGAAATCCATATAAGTTATAAATAGACTAAAAACGCAAGCAAATTGTCAGCTTAAAAAACACATAATTCTTTTCAATTGTTATATAATCAACCTGTAGAAGAATGTAAGAATTTTAAGATACAGTAGAACCCCGCTATAGGCCATCGCTCTATAGTCCACAATTTATCGACCGTTGATTTCAAAATACTGATTTTAAGTTAGGTTATTTTTTTAGTACGCGACATGCAATGTTGTCATAATTATTTTAATATTTTTGGCAAACTTTTTTGAGTAGTTGTGATAATTTTGATCCATAATGAAGAGAGCGAGGACAAGTACCACAATCGCAAAGATGTCGTCGAGCAATTTCAATACTAAAAGTCGTTGATAATTTAAAAAAATGATATGGACTATAGTGCGACCCAAATGTCAAATCTGGAACCAAATATGGACTATAGCGAGACTCTGCTGTAAAATTCTTGCAAAAGTCACAAAATTTACTGTCAGTGAAAATTTTGTTTTCAAAATCGTGAATGAATATGAACAGATACAATCATCTTTAGAAGCCAATGGTTCTATAACTCTTTATTTAAAGAGTTCTACAAGAAGATTTTTAGAAAAAGAAACAAAAACTTATACAATGCTTTATTTATTTCTTTTCGGTGAAATTCCAAAAAGACATCAAAAGTGCATTTCACATGCGCAACTGATCACTCTCTCGTCAAAGAGTCATGTCCACAATTTTCCCATTGTACTCTCTCCAAGTTCTCATTGAAGAATTTCACAATAAAATTTGTAGGTACAAAAATGTATATACAATTCGCTGTCCAAATGGATATAAAATAAAATAGAAAGTAAACGAGTAGATGAGAGATTTATCGTTTCAATTGAGATTCTCAAATGGTATGTTACAAATGAAACTTCAACTTCTGGCTTCCTTCAAGACCGCACTTCACAAAGATGCAAATTATGCAGTCAATTCGCGCGCAAAAACACGTTTCACCATACTCTACTTTCTTTCCCATATGTCCATCCCTAATCTGCTGGACGAGAGAGCACATCCCATCCTAACAATCGATCACTGCATCTTACATTAATTTGCATATGCAAATTATTTCTCTGACAAAATGCTCCTATTATCATTTTAGCGATATGAATGAAGTATCAATTTCCCCAAGCAACTCCATGCCAATTCACTTTTGATGGGCACGTGCGATTTTGCTATGTACAACTCTTTGCCATTTGCTGCAATTGAGTGCATGGCATGAGAGTCTTTGGGTCAGTGTGTTATATGGATAAGCTAATTGAATATTACTGGAGTAAAAAAAAAATTATCAATCAATGGATAGATTCACTTAAGAGCTCATCTGCATTTGCATAAAATTTCACAACAAATCCTGGCCAATTCGCGGATTAGGAAACTTCAAACGCTGCAACACAATTTCAGCAAATCGGTAGCAAATGTTTTATCTTTTAAAAAAAAATATGGTACTAAATTTTTCCATGACAACTCTTCATTTAAAACAAAGAGAGAGAGTTAATTAAAAGTCACCGAACAGCAGTAAATTTTTCGGTAAACAAGATAAACTAAACGGGTTATCTGAAAGCATTTTTGATAGATTCAATAATCCTGATTTACGAGACAACTCAAAGTATTTAGATTTCGGAGAAATTATCTACAAAATTTATGCATTAGTTTTTCTTGTGATAAAAGTGAAATTTGGCAGAAAATATCATTCAAGCCAAAATAAAGATTAAACTTCATTTAATTCGCCGTTATAACTTCTATTTTTAGCGTGTTTGTACATTAAAAAAATGATCTCTATTTAGATATAGTTTTATTTTTGAATCACAGAAATTCGAATATCTGCATAAATCAATCAGTTTCACTAATTTCACAAATCTTACCAGAGAAGTGCTTTTCGACATGAGATATTTTCATCTCTATCTTCTTATTTTGATCACACTTTCGCTAGGATTTCGACTCTACAACAATAACGTTATTGCGTAAAGTCGTTTAGTCTGATACAAAAGTGGAATAGCTTCACGATGAAAATTTACTGATCGTTTAGCTTGACAGGTAACTACTTCTTGAAATATGGTCATTCGAGATAGAAATCACTTTCGATTGCACTGATGTGACATACTGATCGCATTAGTGAGTCAGTCAAGTTCGAAATTTAAATAAAAGAAACAGATGTATTCAAATTTTATCACTACGATTCGAAAAGGGATTTTTCTTCATATCTAATCACGTTGAATATATTTAAAATAAAATTAGTCATACCATTAAAAGAAATATTTCGGTGTCAGGGTTTCTGTGTTGGGAGCACTTTTCGTCAAAAATGCATTTTTGACTGAATTTTGACGTTTCCACTTAGGGCCTCTACACACTAAGAGAAATTTCTTTAAAAAATGCCTTTTTAAAGAAAATTTCCCCTATCTTTGTAGGCAAACGTCAGAATTTTTTGTGTAGATACCATTACAGCAGCGCAAACAATTTCCTTCAAAAAAGCATTTTTTGACAAAAATGATTCCATGATCATTGAAAACGTTCACATTTCGTTATTTAGACAATTTGAATATGTTAACAAAACCGTGTACGGAAAGATTTATTGTAATCAATTTTGTCAAATAGAAGTTATTCGAATATATAAAAATTGGATCCCTTTTTGTACGTTAGTCAAGATGATTTTTATTTGTTAAAATTCATATGGAACATTAAATAGGAATATGTCTAAAAGTATCTCGAAATCAAGAAAAACAATTAAAAAATGGAAATGATAAAATTAAAGAAAACAAAAAAACAATATTGAATTCTAGCTTTTCTTGTAATTCTTTGTTAAATATTAACTTTAGTGACATTTCTGCAGTTTCTGAGGTTCAGCCTGATGATTTAGTTTACGCTGATTCTAATTCTAATTCTCTTTCTATATGCCTAAATAAGCTTACTGCTGATTCTCGTTACGCTTGCATGCTTGCGCATATTAATGCGCGAAGCATCAGGCGCCATGTTGATGAGATTCGAGCTCTTCTTCGAGGCTTTTCGATTTCGGTGCTGTGTGTCTCCGAGACCTGGCTTGATTCCTCTGACTCCATGGAGTCTGTTGGTGCTCGGGACTTTCAGTTCCTCAGGTGTGACAGATCTAATCAAAAAAGGGGAGGTGGTGTTGGCATCTACGTCCGCAATTGCCTCAATTCCTCAGTACTCTGCTCGGGAACATTTGGAAAGCTTGAGTATGTCGGTGCTCGTGCAATTTCTTATAGTGTCACCTTTAATATCTTCACATGTTATAACCCTCCTCCAGTAACAAATCTTGGAGATATTGAATGTTTCCTTGATTTTGTGATGTCTTATGACAACTTCGTTATCATGGGTGACTTTAATGTTAACCTTGCATTACAGACTTCCTTAGCCAAAAGGTTTTTGGCTCTCCTATCAGCACGCTCTCTCTATTATGTGCCGTTCAATCCAACGCGAATGGGGTCACTATTAGACCTTTTAATTCTTCCTTCTTGTGATTCGCAGAAAATCATTCAATTTTGTCAGACTCCTCTTCCAGGAATATCTGATCATGATCTGATTTGCGTTTCATATAGTATGCGTCTCCCTAAACCTAAGAATAAATACAAAACAATATCAGATATTAAAAACTGTGATGCTTCAGCTGCTTGTGCTGCTGCATCGTTAGTTCATTGGGGAGATGTATTCCTGAGTGTTTCGGCCTCCGAGAGGGTTGATAGGTTTACAAATTTATTTATTAGCTTGTTCGAAAGAGTTGTGCCCAGGAAGCGCTTCCTTATTCCTCCTCTTTCCACACCATGGATTGATGACGGCGTAGTAACACTTATTAAACGCCGAGATACAGCCTATAAAAAGTGGAAGCGGTCGGGTTCGCAAAGGGATGAAAGAAGCTTTAAAAAGCTGCGCAATAAGGTTTGTAGCCTTATTAAGGCTCGCAAAAAGCGACATTTTTGTAATAGTCTCAACCCTAAACTCCCTTCCAGAACACTTTGGGCGAATATTAAGAAACTTGGCCTGCGACCCTCCATTTCGCCAAGTGAGAATCATTCTTTTAATGCAAATGATTTTAGTTCCTTTTTCTCGTCCTCCTCAGCTGGTATTTTGGCTTCTCCTTCTCTACCTTCCGCGCCCTGGGAGGGTTTTAGCTTCAGCTGTGTTTCGCAAGAAAATGTGGTTTACGCTATCTCCTGTGTCAAGTCTAGTGCTATGGGGTGTGATGGCGTCTCCCTTGATTTTATTAAAATTCTTCTCCCGGTAATTGTACCAGTGCTCACTGACCTATTCAATCACATTATTGTGACTTCAACTTATCCTGACTGTTGGAAAAGGGCTTTAGTAGTACCTATTCCCAAAATATCTAATCCCAAATCTCTCTCTGATTTTAGGCCAATTAGCCTCCTCTCTTCTCTCTCAAAAGCATTCGAAATCCTCCTTCATGAGCAAATCTCTCAATATTTGACTGACAATGGTATGCTTTGTGAGTTCCAGTCGGGCTTCCGAAAGGGTCACAGCACTACTTCTGCCCTTCTCAGGGTAGCTCATGACATTTCTTCAGTTATCGATCAAGGTCATTTTGTGATTCTAGTTCTGCTAGATTTCACAAAGGCCTTCGACAGTCTTCCTCACGATTTGCTCTGTTATAAATTGTGCTCAATTTTCAAATTCTCATCTTCAGCTGTTGCCCTTATTCGATCTTACTTTTCAGGAAGATCACAAGTTGTCAAATTTGGTGAAGATATTTCACCTCCTGCTTCCCTAAGCAAGGGCATCGGTCAGGGTTCAATTCTTGGCCCTCTCATGTTTTCTCTCTTCATCAATGATTTACCCTCTGTGCTGCTAAATTGCTTTTTTCACCTTTACGCAGATGATCTTCAAATTTATGTTGAGGGTGATCCCTTCAACCCTTCAAATGCCTTTTCTCTAATGAACGCAAATCTTTCCAATATTGAAAATTGGGCTTCATTAAATGGATTAGTATTGAATCCGAAAAAGTCCCAGGCTATTGTTATTTCTAAGAAAGCTCTCTCATTTAATTTTCAACCTTTATACCTACACGGTGAAATTATCCCTTTTGTTGATCAAGTCAAAAACCTTGGTATTATTTTCAACTCTACACTCTCATGGTCTGATCATGCCACATCTATTTGCCGTAAGGTCAACTATTCTCTTTACACTCTTAGACGCTTCCGGGACATTACGCCCTATGACACTCGCTTGATCCTCGCTCGAGCGCTTCTTCTTCCTTTTTTTATCTACGGGGCAGAGCTCTTTTTTGCAGCGGATAGTGACACAATTCGCCGCTTGACAGTGTCCTTTAATGATTGTGTCAGGTATATATGCGGCTTAAGTCGCCGAGATCACATCACTCCTCACAGAAATGTGTTCATTGGTTGTGATCTGCCATCTCTTTTGAGAATGAGAGCTGTTTTATATCTCTTTCACCTGCTGATATTTGGATGTCCTAAGTACCTGTCGACTCTTTTGGTTAGGGGGGGTTCGGCCAGGGTTCGGAGTCTTATAGTGCCTAAAGTTAACAGTGATTGCCTTTATCGGACGATTTTTGTGAAAGGCATCACTATTTTTAATTCTCTTCCGTGTGGTAGTCGGAATTCCGCGGATGCTATCCGTGAATTCTTTCTGGCTGAACCTTAGAAGCTTCTATGCTTCTTATTTATCTACTCATTTTTTTTCCTTTTGTTTCTTTTTATTATTAAGATTCTTTTTTTTTCCTTTATTCTGAATTATATTTTGCATTACTTTCTATATGTTCTTTAATCACAATTGTAAGAGGGGTGACCCTATTTTTGTGATTTAAATATATGCATTATTATTATTATAATATTTTAACTTTTAAAACGAGTTATTTTCGCTTTTAAAAAGAGTTATTATAATTCTTTCTTCGTGTAAATTTTAGGACGAAAAAAGTAAAATTAACTCTAAAAACTGAAAAATATAACTACAAAGAGTTAATTTAACATTAATTCGACAATGTTTTATTCATTTGTATACCATAGGTATGTATCTAAGTAGATTTTTCCATCAAAAAAACTTCAGAAGTAAAGTAAGTTTTTTTAGTACTCCCATCGCCTTAACGTTCTTACCTATTTTAAAGAGCAAAGTTTTACAGAAAAAAACTAGATAATTAACTAATTGTCTCTGGAAGTTGCTATTTTAAGTTCAAAATTTAAAAAGTCTAAATATTCTGTTTCTCTAACATTATATTCTAGACTTTTGTTTAATAATATTGATTTTAAGTGACAAAGTTTTAAATTTTACCTTTCATTTAAAACTAATTCGATATAATTAAAAGGCATTATTCAGGTAAGCAATAAAAAATCAAATTTGGTCTGCAAGAAATCAAATTTTAACAGTAGGGGAAGTCGCACTACCTTCGGACGAATCAAGCTTAGAACAACTTGTTTTTTCAATATGTTTTTAGTGAATTTGTTCTATTTTAATATTAGATTTTAATTAGCTAGTCCAATGCTTGAAATTTCCTGAGAGACTGATGGATTAAAATTCATTTTGAATACAGAAAAAAATTGAGTTGTCCGAAGCTTGATTCATTTAAAGGTAGTGCGCGAAGGTAGTAAGTTTCTTTTACTTAATTTAGATTTTAGATCCTTTAGGCAATGAAATTGTCATAAGTTTTCGCAAAAGGAAAATTGGAGAATTTTTCATCTCACTTGTAAGAATTTTACTTATTAACTGTATCAATTAGAAGCATTTTTCTAATAATTTATTTTTTTTCTGACCAAGATTTAATATTTTAGTGATGAAACTTAATTTTTTACTGCTCATTTGTTTTTGATATAATATATCAAAAACATTGATATATAATATATCAAAAACAAATGAGCAGTAAAAAATTATATATTATATAAATATATTATATATTTTATTAAAATAATTTAATTAAATGGTAAGATATCGAAAAATTTTAATTTCTTAAAATAAAATATTTCAAGCGCTATTCGTATAATGATTTTTATCATTCGTTAAAAATATATTTCCCTTTACTTGATGTGTATTGCAAGAACAAACCGTTCACGAAGAATTGAACTTTGAAAGCCAACTTAACTGTTCAAAGTGTGAAATCATAAATTTTTTTTTAATGAAAAAAATCTACTAAGTGGCGTAAAACTCATAAACTTAATTTTCTACTAAGTGTTATTAATTATATATAAGAGTTTAAGACCATAAAAGAATAGTTTACAAAAGTAAAAAAATGCAATAATATTAATGATTCCAAATTAAAGCCTTCAAAAGATGGGTGTTATGCGAATAGTTGTTTTTACTCATATTCTATGTCGAGAAAACATTCTGTAAATTTTATGTAAGAAGAAATGCAAAATATGAGAGAGTTGATAATTTGCTTTTATTTTTTTTAATAAATTCTCAGAAGAGAAGACATAAAATATTTTTTATTGAAATATTCCTATAGGAAATGTAATAAAACATAATAGTAATAATAATAATAATAATATTGCTGGCACAACATTATTACTATTTCTTATATAGGAACGGGATTATCAGTCTCATATTCCGTGGAATCAAGAAAATTTGATATTCTCGTCAAAATTGATATCTCCTGTAAGAAAGGTTTTTTTTTTTAAAAAAAAGCTCAAAATTTATTTATAATTTATGTTTGCCATATCAATTGCTAGAATATATAGTAAAATTTTAAACGCTTTAAAAGGTTCCAGTAGGAAATTTGTGTTAAAAATTTGAAATTTTGGTGTGTTTTATCTTGGGAGACAAAGAATTATGAAATTAAGGGGATCCGTGGTACAATTGGTAAGAGCATACGGATCTTGGGCGGTGTGACCATATACATTCAAATATAAAAATGTTTGTTATGTTTCAAATATAAAAATAAATATAAACATGAAATCTTCGATTTGTTACTTTTTACCCCAGGCTTTCCTGTTTTTTTTCCTAAAAACATAATTAAGTCTTTCATCTCTTTTGGGACTCTGAGTACCCAAAGAAGCATATGAATGTTCTGTGAAAAACAATGTTTTTTTTAATTATTCAGAACTGATAAAAATCCTATTCTTGTGGATGATTACAAACTATAAGGATGTCCAAATGTAAGATATTTTTTGTAGGACCTCAATTAATTCCTGAGCTTAGATATTTTTGATTAAAAAATGGTGAATTTGGCTTGCAGCATATGCTGCGGTCCGGAAAGAGTTAAGAATGTTTTAAGTTTTCGTCTTTTACTAGCAATTACTAATCCTGGGATAACATGATAACTTATTTTCGACACTATCGACTGTGGATTCTGAAAAATTTTAACTATAGCTGCCCTTCCTGTAACTAGTATACATTCAACATTCACATTCAACTCTTCAACAATGCGTAAGAAGTCGACATTCACTTAATATAACAGATATAGATTTATCGATACTATAGATTCGATAGTGTCGAAAAGTTATCATTCCACCCGTGATTTTTCATCGAAGTTGTGGGGTTAAAGAAATGTCATTTAAATTTAAAAAACGCATCTTATAATTCAATTGCTAGCCTTTTGAAAAACAAAATGACACTAAGCTATTTTTGCCATAGAACCAAACCCAGTTCTTGACGCCCATCCCGATCATTAGCCACTCCTCCTAATACAAACATCCTAAATAAGGTTGTCATACGTGCTACAATCAAATTTCTGGATGATTTTACAAGCAGATAAATTCTTTTGAGAAATATTCTTCGTGATGATTCTTGACAAGTTTCTTTTGCGAAAATTGTGCTTCCTTTTATGATGATCGTAAACACGCTAATAAAATTTAGCATCAATTTGTTGTGGAAAAACATCAAGATGGGATATCGGTGAATTACATTTGACCCACATTTAATGTAAGATAGTTAAGGGATTAGTTCAAATGTGGTCAAAAATGGTCTGTAATGTCTTTTAGGCACCCACAAAATGCACATTCGCGTGTCTGAAGAAAGTGTGTTGACTTGTGAAGGTCGGTTTTTCATACATCGTCCACTTATCTCTCGATCTGAATAAATAATTGCCTTCTTCATGGAGTTCCGTACGCGAGTTCTGATTTTTTTTTGCCTACCATCTCGAACTCAACTCTTTTCTTGTTCCCATCATGCGACTCTATCTCAAATTAATGTTGGGGCCACTGTACATTCGGAAGTTTCATCACTTGAGGTCTAAACATTGAAAGCCATTTGTATTTTGATAGAAGTGATGAAAATGTGCAGAATCCACAGCTCCAAGCGATACTGGAAGACTTCTCCATGATCTTAAATGTTTTTCATGCAAATTTCATGGCATTAGGTTTTGTTGGAAATACCAATAAGAAATCATGTTTCACGTTAGATGTTCGCATAGGATCTGATTGAAGGTGATTTTAGGTGTTTTTCTGTGAAGAAGAAACACTCCCATTATTGCCTTGAGGAATGTGCTTCAGAAAACCCGTCTCTTTAAAATGATCTTGATCGCAGATTTTCACATTTAAACCAAACGTTCGTCAAACAGATCAACATCATTTCATTGAGGTCCAGAAGATTTTTCATCTTAGGCCTCCCAGAGTGGTTAAATTGAAATCTCACCTTATTGTCTCAATCTCACAGTGGCAATTTATCAAAGAAAAAGCGACATGACAACAGGTGTATTGGAGAAACTAACATCAAAAGAGATTAAATGTCACTTGTAAGTTAATTTTGAGCATTTATAGCTCTTTGATTGATTACAAGTAGCTGAATTGTGACAGTGAGAGTTTTACTTCAATCCCCATATGGCTATCACTAATATATTGCAATTGATGATCATTGGGCGATTTGGTTGAATGGCAGATGAACAAGTCAATTTAGAAATTCAGTCGAAGCAGCACAATTGAATTCTTTTCGGTGGGTTTTAAAGTCACAAAGTATCATAAATCTTTTTCTGGCTTCTGGACACAAACAAGGGACTGTTTGCTGGATTAGTGTTCAGGTAAATCACACAAATCAGATGTGAATTTTGCCGTGAAAATGACGAGAAATTAACTTGGGAATAATATATTCAACCTATCCATCTCATGCTACTCAAATATGTTCCCTTGTGCACTCAGAAAAACATAATCGTAAGGCTTAATTCAACACGTTAAGATGGTTCTTTTAGAAAAAGTGAGAAGATTTTTAGAAAATAAAGAGCTTTGATTCAGATTGTTCATACATTATATTTAAATGCTTTCAAGATTTCATTTACGCCCAACTTAATTTTTTTTGCAAAGTCGTAAAGTTGCGTATTTATATAAATGTCGAGTAATTATGATAAATTTTGATTTCAAAAGTTGTGTCAATATTCTGCTAATATTTGTTTTTTAACACAACTGCAAAGTATTTGTTCATGTTAAATGCTTTCGTTTATTTTTGCTTCGAAGTAAGAGAAGAATACAACTAGGGTAAGTGTACCAAATTCCGGCCACATTTTTTGTTCCTCAAATTTCTATGAATTTTTAGCTATGAATAACAAAAAATATCGCATCGACGAGCAAGATGATCTGAAAGAAGCATTGGAAGAATTTCGGAAGGGAAAGAAACTATGAGAATGAAGGTGGCCGGAATAGGCCACCAATGCTATTTCTATATTTTATTCATTTTAAAATGTATTAAGAATGATTTTAGAGAAAATAAAAACGATCAATTGTTTACAAGGTTCCAAGCAACAGTCCTTATAAAAAAGTAACAAAGAAAATCAATGTGTATTAAAAATATTATATTTCAAACGTGAGGTTTTTGCGCTTGCATGCAACTATGCCGAAATTTGGCACACCTATCCTAAACATAACTTAAATTTCCTAATTTGTATTTCTATTTTTAGTTTTTTTTTGTAAATTGGAAAGTAATGAAAATGATACTATTAAAGTTACAAATTGGTCAGATTTTCTTAAATTGTCTGTGAGTATTCTATAAACAAAACTTATTACAAATGTTTTATTAAATTTTTTATAATTATTAATATATAATAAGTCGAAAAAATAGATAGGATCTTTACCGTCAGTTTGATCGTTTCGTCTTTAGGCTCACCCTTAATGGTGATCCATTTATCGTACTCCTGGATTTTTGGATCAGTGGCAGTGAATGTTAAATCAATAATTTTAATTTTATCACATACAGTATGACACCAGTAAAGTCAACGAATTTCATTCTTATATATCTGCAATATTGTAAGTTATTAATTGTTGCAGTTTCTATTTCAATCGTTAAAAATTGTCTCAGATTCCTATTTAACAAAAGTAGTTTAAAAGTTTTGGCATTAGGGTAAAGTGGTACAAGTTGGACAGTGGTACAAGTTGGACAATTGTACAATTTGGACAGGGCTTTTTGTCTTGATAAATTTAGTACTTCATTTTTATTTGTATATTTTTAATGCTTTAGTTTTATAATTTGGTTCCTTGTGCTTCAAAACAAATTTTGTACTGTATTTATCAAGAAAAAAGCCATGTCCAACTTGTACCGGCGAATTGTCCAACTTGTAACACTAATTCCAAATTATACACTTTACCCTAAACCTAGAATTTTACATATTTTTTATGATGTTAAACATTTTTAGGGGTTGACTCGTTTGGAGTCGTACTGTATTATTTTTTAATTACTTTTTCGACAAAAAAAATTTTTTTTACCCTTTGTAAAAACCTTTGTCGACTTATCCTAATTTTTCCGAGTATATTGAAGAAAATAAGAGATAGAATTCTATACGCTTTAATTATGTTGATGTTCAATGGCCATATCGCTGGTCTACCATCAATTTCAGACCTGTTGGTTAATTCCTTCTCTCTCAGACACGCCTTATCTTCGATCGAAGATCAACACAATTTGCACAGCAGTGCCATGAATTGAGCCTAAACGTGAGGATTAAGTGCTCCTCCAAGCATTTCTTCCAGCGGGAAATGTGTGTAGAGATGCGTGGGAGGATGCGGAACAGTGATCTTTATAAATAAAATACCAAAGGAGTGAATGCTGGACAGTTGATGGGTACTATCTTGATTTCTTGTCTCTGGCACTATGGTATGCTTCTACTCCTGTCGAAATGGCAATGGATCTTGTTGGTTATTGTGTGTTACTGTGTCTGCACAAAAAGTGCATCACGCAAAATTTGCCATTTCCATCATTCCATACGGACTGGCATGAACAAAAGGTAGAATTTCCTGTTATAATGACTGACAAGAACAAGAATCACTGTACAAAAGATTCATCCAGCATGAACTATTTTTGCGCCACAACTCGTCTCTTTAGTTCAAGACCTCTTCTTTACCAATTTAGCCCAATTTTCTTGCTTCTATCTTTTAGTTCTACTAGGACAAGCACCAGGTGCAATTTGTTGGATAACACACGTTACAACAGTTAAGAGCTCAAGAGCAACAGAAGGTCATATTTAAAACCCGAAATTTTTCTCAAGACATACGGTAAAATCTCTAAGTGGATGAGAAAGTCATTAACACAGTCTATTCCCTCAGATTTGCCATCTTTTGTTCATCAAATGGCGACAGGAAACAATAAGGAAATGCTCTATTCACGTGCTGAAATTAATTAATACTGTTTGAACTTTTTATAGGCTTCTAGGTGCAATAAGTTAAAGAACCCGCAGTAGTTCTCGATCATCCTCCCACCCATGGATGATTGTATTTCAATGTGGGAATCCATGTCGAGTCTCTTTGGTGATTAAATCAACTACCACTGCAAGAAAAACATATCAAGGTGCGCCCAATGTTAAGGTGATCGTAGCACAAAAGCCCTCCCGACAAACACCTTTTTTGCAAGAGAAGATCAAGTTTGAGCGAGTGGCATTTCATCCAAGGGGACAGATAATTCTTCAGTTTCATTAAATTTAATATGTTCATATTTTAATGTAATTTTTAAAGTTCCTCAATACTTAAGGTATTTTCGAAAACCTGTTTTTGTGAGAAAGATCTATTCATTGGTACAGACTAGGTAGAAAAGGAGACCTGGAGACGAAGTTAGCGGAATTCATGCAACTTATAGTGCAAATTTTTGTAACTTGTTATCTCATGCATTCTGTTGCTTTTTAGTCTGAGTTCTTATTTTTGTAAGAATTTATGAAGAGAGGATTCTTCGAGATATCTTAAAATCGTGCTTAGCAGATCTAAATTGAATGTTAAATTTCGTATAAAGATATTAAAATTGATATCTGCAGTAGGCAAACACTAAAAGAAAGTGCTTAAAATTTCAATAATTATATTTATTTTTAATTTTCCTTATAAATATTCTCAATCCCTTAAAGGGCTATAGGCAAAATATGTTAGAAAATATTTTCTTTATTTTTTCGATTTAATATAAAAAATATAATAGTATTTTAAGAAACTTTTCTTAAAGAAAATTAATATTCTTTATTGTAGTGCTTGCTGATTTTATTCTATTATATTAAAATTTTAAATTTAATAGTTTTATAGGGAGAAACCGGGCACCTTTGAATTAGGACACTTTTAAAATTTGATTTTCTTCTCTAATTTTTTATTGAACTAGACCTTTCTGTGATATAATTTAGTTCCGTTAACCCATTCTGAAGCTAAATTACATTTTAATGAGACTCAGTCCAATTTAAAAATAGGGGAAAAAAGTACAATTTCAAAAGTTCCCCACTTCCCCCTAAATCTAATGGTTTTGCGCGACCTGTCCCATTACGTGATATGACACTTGGGTATAAATTTTTAAATTTATTTTTTTAATCTTGAAGTTCTTTAAAAATATAATAATTAAGATTTTTGGAAACTCTTATATTTTAATATTATTTAAATATTTACTTGTCTATTGTATAAACAGCGCACCAATCGTTGTAAGTATTCGAAGACCCTAAAATCCGATTTAAAATATTTAAAATTAGTTTTAGTACTACGGTGTATTATCCCAAATTAATGGAATTCCAAAATCAGCCTTCGGGTTAACCCCTTAAATCTTTAGGACGTATTAATACCAAATGTTACTAAAAGAAGTGTTTGGATTAGTTAACAATTTATATGTTATACTACTTCTTCTTTGATCGTAAAATTAAAATTGATACAAATAAAATACTAAGTAATTGGCAAGTCCATGATCTTTAAATTACGTGATTAAATGCAATCTCAAATGTTTCTTTGTTTGCTTGAGGTGTCATTTCCCTCTGGCAGACAAATTACTTAAATAAGAAGTGTAAATTCCAAGTAAATTCGTAAAGATGCCGTAGCAAATGCCAATGCAAAATTCGAGAGACACAAAGAACCAGCATTCTCGAGAATGTAATTATCATTATGAAGATTGTTGTCCAATTAACGCGAACTTTCGGCATTTCTTGGCATTTTCTTTGGCTCCAGAGAGGCTCTTAACACTTGAGAAATTTGCATTTTTAATTGAACTTCGAGCTAAAATCTTTACACGAATTTTTTAAAGTCATTCTAATAAAAAAAAATTAAAAACATGAATTTAGCGAAGAAATTCAAGAGTTATTTATAGAAAATTAATTGATATTTTAATCAAAATCAACGAATTCAACACTTCCGAAAAGCTTAATGAAATTCAAGTGTGTCAATTTCTTTGAAAATTCACGTTATTAAACCGCAATAATTTTAAATTTAATCATATTTCTCAATTTTGTGCAAATTCTTGAAGAAAACGAAAAATAAACAGATCTAAAAACAAAAAAAAATGGATGAACAAAACTGTAACCAGTGAATGTCTTAATTCCATAAAATGAGCATTATTTGCAATGATTAACAATTGTGCAGACAATTTAAATAAAACGGTTTGTTTCATAGCAAATCCGTCCAAGACAGATTTCTCTTTCATTTTCATCTAATTGCAACCTTTGAAATGAAACAGTATACAATTTGCGATGGATCATTAAGTAGAACACTCTACAATTATTCTCCCCTTTGGAGTGTGATGGTGAAAATCTCACTAGGAGCTATTTGGTGTTTTAGTATATAAATTTTACGACAAACCAACAAAAAAAGACCCCCAGCGAAAGGTGGAGGAATGGGAGTCTGCAAAACCTTCTGGGCAATTTCTTTGGCCATGTTATTCTTGGGCAAAAGAACTGAAGAAGAAGGTTATTTTGATGTATAATTGCCATTGCTGTTTACCAGAAAAAAAAAGAAATGTAACGGATATGCTATCTTGGGGAAGGTGATAATTTTTCACGAATTCACCTCATTATATCAATCAAATGGCAAATTTTCGTGCAACAAGTCATGCTGAGTATTTGCCAATTATAGTGGTTGGGTGTCGGAGGACCAGAAAAGAAATCTGCATGCTAATACAACAAACAGATGGCCAAGTGATGTGGAAATTTGCAACAAGATCTAATACGCACCTGGGCTTACAGAACAATTTTTTCTCACATTTTTCATTTTTATTACAAGGTTAGTATCAATATTTGCATTAGATATTCACAAAAAAAAGATATAATCGTTTGCTCTTCTATTGCAGAATTAGAAGCTAAAAGATACCAGATACCAAGTATGGATTTACAGTGACCCCGCACGTCCGACAAATTAATTAAAATATTTTAAGAATAAAACAGACTTAAAAAAAGTACCTGACTAATTTTCTCTATTTTCTCTTCCAAAATTTCTAAGAAAATGTTATAGTCTTCATAAAGTTCCTAAAGTATTTTTTTTTATTTTAAATCTTTTATGGATTAATATCTTATTTAGTTTATTTTATGAAATTATTCAATTCAATTTATTTCGAAATAGACCATTTCGACATGGTTTGATTAATTTGGATGGGAATAATGTGTACACTGATACTTTTTTGAAACTTCCATAATTTACAAAAAATCTTCAATACCGAAAAGGGAAGGTGGAGTAGATTCACTCGTGCATTAGTCTTGTAAATAATTTTTTTGACGAATAATACTTTTTTAGAAATCGTCCTGTGTATTTTCAGAAAAATACTCAATAGGAACCAATGAAAGTTAGTTTGAAGATGTTTCATATTCGTTTAGCAAATGAGTCCCTGAAAAAAATGTCAGCCGTGTGAAATTGCCCCACCTTCCCATTCGGAACATACTATGCCCCTTGAGAATATTGTCACTTTTGTTTAGATCAAATTATAAATATTACTAATATTTAATGAATATGACAAAAAAATCTGTTTCCAAATTCTTGTTTTTTGTTAGAAGTAAAAATTTTGAAAAAAAAACAGTAATAGGGTAAGTGTGCCAAATTCCGGCCAGCTTGCAATTTCGGCCACCTTTTTTGTTCTTCGAATTTCTATGAATTCTTAGTTTTTACATACTCTAAAGATTATACAATGCAAAAGAATAATGAAAAATGTAGCTTCGACAAACGAGATGACGTGAAAAAGACATTGCAAGAATTCCTGAAGGGCAAGGAATTATGAGAATGAAGGTGGCCGAAATAGGGCACCAAAGCTATGTCTACATTTTTATTCATTTTAATATGTATTAAGAATGATTTTAGAGTAAATAAAGACGATGAACTGTCTACAAGGTTCTAAGCAACACTCCTTAAGTAAAAGGAATAAAAAATCAATTTCTATTAAAGATATTAAATTTCAAACTTGAGACTTTGGCGCTTGCATGCAACTATGCCGAAATTTGGCACACTTACACTATGTTTATAAAATTTTAGAAGACGAACATTCGTAAGTATTTCCTTATAAAAGCAAAATAAATAATAGAATTTATTGTTTCTATAATTTTTAGCAATTTAGTTTCCTACGCAGAAGTTCATGATTGATCAAAATCATCCTTCGCCGTCTTAGCGTTGGTAATAAACCTCTAAAGGAAATACGGTGGAAAATTGCTTCTTCAGGTTGTATGACCTTTATTTATTTTATTTGTCTTTTAATCAGAACTTTGAATTACTTAAAAAAATGATTTCAAACACTTCACTGATTCACTAACTACACAATTTTTAATAATCAATTTATTTGTGTGATATTGGTTTAGTAAATTGTATCACTTTGGTCAATAAAAACATAATTTTGGTCGATTTAAAAAACTAGGAAAGAATCACAATTTTATAAGAAACCCTTCTCACAATTAAAATTTAAATTGTGCAACATTTAGTATTAAATAGTGAACTTCTTTAAAAATATCGAATCCTCAACTTGATTAGTTCTATTGGAATTAAATAAAATATTGCTTAAATAATGTGATCCTTTTCCTGCATTGCTTTTAATCAAAATCAACCAATTTACTACTTATTAACGGAAAAATAATATCCCGAAGATATCAATTTCAGCTTCTCGGAAACTTTAACATTATTTTCTTTTTTAATTTTTGAAAAAATATGAAAAAGAGCTATCCTAGAGTTAATGATAGCTCCCTATGGCTAAATTTTGATTATTATTCAATTTACTTTCATGTTATTTCATCTTATTACACCTATTCCCATGCACCCCTCGCCATCTTAACATTGCTTCTGACTTCTGGGACAAAACTATGGACAAGTCACTTTAAAATTGCAAAAATTATTTCATTCATCTTTTTAACATAAAATAATTTTTAGTTAAATTTGCAAATTTTTCATTGGATCCTGTACATTGCCCTCCCATTGTGGTGAGAGTAATTTTTTTCGATATTGTTAATGATGCTCCACTTTCTTCAACAATGCCGCAATGGATGTGCCGCGTGAATTTAGTAAACTGTATTCACTAAAAGCTATCCACAATTTGCATGATTGCACAAATTGCTTATTAAAGAATATCAATAGCAATTTTCTATTTTTAGGTGGGCAAGATGAAGGAATATTGGGCAGAAATGAGGTATGAATTGATCTCTTTGGATGTCGATGGGGGAAAAAACGGTTTTATTCGCAAGTTCATTGACTGGCGCTTTTTTTCCACAACTTATGGGTGAAGACAGAAGAAGTCGTTACGTGTGATATTTAGCGATGGTATTAGCATAATTTCCAGACAAAATCTTCCTATTTTTTAATGATAGGTGGGGATAAAAGTTATGATATTGACATACCATCCGCCAGAACATTCAGTGCGAAGAACACGGTGATGAGAATAAATTTCCACATTTCGCTAATTAAGATCTCTTAATTACTGCACGAGATTTATTCCTTCAACATAAAATATCTTTCAGAAGCACTGTTGGGGAGATTTGCCTTTCCCGAGAACTTCTTTTGGATAAGAATTTCTCTCAAAGTCCACGAGAATTTCTATATTGACAACACGCACAACACACTTTATCTGTTGCTCCCTCAATAGAAAAGTTATTGTCCTCCGGAAGACACTTTGTCAGCAAAGTCCCAAAAATCACTTAAATGACACAAAATCACAGCTCACAATTCTTCTACATACAAAAAAAAATCCTCGAGAAATAAAAATTTCTTCAGTTTCCTAGAGAGGTGTTATAGAAAAAGTGGTGTGCAGAAAACGCGATCTTGAGCGCGATCCACGAGCCACGATGATGGTGCTGAGCCTAAGAAGAACGAACCAAGAATGAGTTTCATTGCCAAGGCTTTGTGAATTTATAGAGAGAAATTGTATAGTTGGCTCTCCGTCTGAATTGGCATTCCACACAAACTGTGTCACACTCTCAGCTCACTCTCGATGCTCTTTTCATCATCATGCAAGAGTGGGACTTCTTTTTCCTCCGGAGGAAGATCACAAGATCTCATGGAATTATCAAGGATGACATCCCTAATTTTTTTTAAAGAATTTTTCCCTGGAAGCTTATTGCAATTGAAAAACCAAGGACTTTGTGGGAATTAGTACCAACGGACATTTGGTAAGTTCTTTCCCCCACAAAGAGCAATACTCGCGCATCAGAAAGAGCGTGGATGCATTAATGTTGGGCCACTACACTACCACGAAGAAAGACAAGGCACAGTGGGTGACAATATTTTAGGCACATGAAATTTTCCTTTTATTTTCAACTATAATATCTTTAAATTAAAAATAACATATATTCTAGTAAGATTTCAAAGAAAATATTACAATTAGCACATGTCTGTTCTAAAATTAAAACATTTTTAATTGCAAATAATCTCAGAAATCAAAAAAATAGGACAACAACGTTTTTACTACGATTCCAGGCAAGGGGGTGACATTAGCTCTGAAAAATGCGACCAGTTTTAGTGTAAATTTTTTCCTGTTTTCGTACACATTTCACGAGATATCTCCGAAACTACGTAGGTTGCCAATTTGGGATTTTCAGTTGCCCATTCTATATTAAATTGGCTTTTATTTTGTATTTGTATTTTTAACTAATACATTCCACAATGACAGAAAACGCCGAATAAACTCCCGAAGGTTTTTCGGTACGCTAGAAACATATGGGAAACATAGGAAACGTCATGCTCCTGATTCCAGGGTTGATATTGTAATTAGCACATGCCTGTTCTGAACTAGGAGCATGATATGATCACATTCCTAATTTAAGAAAATAATCTCATATTTCCACGTGTAAAAATCTGATCCTTAATAAATTAAGAAATAGGGGAGACTGAGGCACATGTAACCATTTTCGATAGATGCGAATTTGAGGTGATTTTCCAAGGACACAGTGATTTTTGGAAAATCTTTCTTAGCTCATGTTTTACCCTTGGGTATAGGCAATAAATCGAAGGTAATGCGGATGCTGGGAAACAATTGAGTTTTCCATAAAAATAAAATTTGTGTCACCGTGCATTTTTCTCTTTTCACAAAATACCTGGAGTAGAAGTAAACACTTTCTGGGGAGGATGTAAACACCCTTTTTTCCACCCTTGAAATTAACTTTGCATCACTTTCGATTATTTAAATTACTTAAGAGATATATAAAGACTGCATATTTTTCAAAAAATCACGATACTTTTTACAAAAAATAATTAAAATAGCAAAAAACTAAAAGCATGCATATCAAAGACATTTTTCAATGGAGTTTCCCCATATTTTGACATCATGTGACTTTTTATTGAACACAGCACCACCAATTTTTTCGTAATCTATGAATTATAGATATTTCGCATGAAGGTCAATTTCCCGCTCTTTTACCTACTCATTTTGTGAAATTGAAATTGCCTGTTTACATCTACCCCAAATGCTGTTTTCTGACTAATTATTATTTCTTTTGAAATAATGTGAATCTCAATTTCTCTAGTAAATGCATAAATATAATTCTAAAAGATGTAGGAAAGAACTGGTATTGCTACATTTCGATTATTTTAAACAGTTTTTAATTTCCAGGTGGAAATCCAAATGACCAAAATAATCGACATATCAACATTTTCGGGAAAAATGATTTTTATTTTTAAAGTATTAGGATTTTATTGACCAATTCATCTGTGGACATACATCCCCATGGTATCTATGAATGCTTATGGGTTTTATCCTCTGGAGTCTTAAAATTAATGAAAAAATCACAGTGTTTACAACTACCCCAGTTTACTACTGCCCCAGTTCCCCCTAAGTCATTCTTAATAGCTGCTATTATATGCCAAAAATATTTAGAAATTAAAAAAAAACAATGATCTTACATCGAAAATGTGTTTAGCACATAAGTCATCTAAATTAATTTGCAACAGAATTTTTAAATTGCTAGTAGTATATTTAACAAATAGAAAGAAAAATAGTAATAAGTAGAGATGATAATTTATAATACGAGATTTTATTTATTATATTTTTAAACTTTCCGGTAGTAGAAAATTCGGAATATTAAGCCTTTGTTACATAAAAATACATAAATAAAAATATATAAAAATTATTATATAAAAATATATAAATAGTATTTTCGGAGTCCTTGATGTGCCTTCAACATATCTCTCGCAGAAACTTATTGTCTATTACGTCAATTGTCTAAGAAATCTTAAAGTAAGTGTTCCTAATAGGTAGAATTTTTTTATGTAGCTTGATTTTATTCTCGATAACGGTATACCGTAAGTCGTAGTTGTCACAGAACGATTTCTAAAGGAGAAGGTAAGGAGCATTTTCCTAGAAGAAACCATATTCCTATCTCTCAATTTTCTTTGTAAAATTATCCTGATTTCCCTCAATAATCCTGGAATGTCTTTTAATTCCATTAAAAGTATTGCGTCCTTTTGTCTCCTTTACAGAAATATTCTCCTTAAAACAGGAGCTAGAGTTGGTCAAGATCATACAATTTAAAAGTACTGTTACCAACGGAATTTTAACAAAACGTTCAGATTCTTCAGAAACGTTCTGAACTTTTTATTCAAAGTTTTGGATAACGCGGTAACTTTTAGGGCCTTGCGTTTTTAAGAAGCTTTAATCCTTTTATCAAGGGGAATATTTGTGCATAGGAGACATTTCCCTAGAATCATTTTTTATGAATTTGAAGAATATTCAAGGATTTATTAGGTAAATCTGGAAAATTGCAATGAAAATGAAGAGATAAAGATATGGTTTATAATAGAAAAGTCTTCATTGAGCGAGTCTTTACAAATTGTTCTCTGAAATGACCAACATAAGATAAACCGTTATTGTATAAAAGGAGTTTTGCAAAAAAAAAATCGTCATACTTCTGAACAATTTGTTTTATGTTCTAGTGCTTTTCCTACACACTTTTGAGGTTGGACCCGGAACAAAAGTTGTTACTTTGCCAATACCTATTCGATGGTATAGGTCTCATTCGTGGCGAAAGATTGGATTATTTTGCCAATTGTCCTTTACCAATTTACTACGAAGTTTATTCATTTAATTACCGAAAATATTTTGCCCAAAACTTGAATATAAATATTTCGTATTTTTGGAAGTAAATAATAAATAAAATCTCATTCAATTGAAATTTTGGCTTGTAAAATATTTCCTAAAATTGTTCGTAAATGTTTGTGTTAGGAGACTTACAAAATGCTCCTAAATCGTATAATCCACAAAAAAAGTTCGTAAAAACTTGTACTTTTTCACAATCATTGTTCATAACATGATCACTTGACGATCATTTTTTGTTCTTTTACAAACATTTAATGATAATAATAATTTGTTCGTACATATTTGTTTGTATGACAAAACTTTACAAACAAAAAGACATAAGTTTACGAACATTTACAAACAAATGTTTGTAAAAGAACGAAACATGCTCTTTAAGTGAACATTACAAACATTTACGAATTTATTAGTTGGTTACACGATATACGATCCGTATTGGTAAGTTCGTAGAGTGGGATTCACACACATTACGAACAGTCACAGTGACTAGAACATGTTGTTTATACAAAATGTATTTTTGTAATTTTCTGAATGGTAAATTTATTAGCGAAAAGAGGCGCCTTAGCACTATCTGTGAATATTTTTAATTGTTGAAGTACACTGTCCTTTAAATTGTGATTTTCACTGTATTTCTCTCTTCGGCATATTGAGAGATTTCCTTTGGTGGCTTCTTTTCTTCAATGGAGAGTGTACAAAATGAAAATATTATATATAGCCGGCGCATAGAAACTGAATGAGACTGGCTATAGACGAAAAGAGCTACTTATATGCATTTCCATTGTATTGCAAATGCATATGGTGATCTCTATAAGTTTCTTCTCACTGGTGAACTGCACCTGGAAAGGCCAGAAGCTATATGTGCAAACGGGGATTGTAAAAAATGAAATTCCCAATTTAGTTCAATGCAATATATGCGTAATTAATCTCAGTATAAATTTATTTTAATTTTATAGGTCAAAAAACCACAAATATATTTTCACTTTAATGAGGAGATGACTTCCAATGGCTCTCCATGAGAAATTGCTAAGACAAACAACTTGACCATCGAAAGTGTTTCACTATCTCCAATTCTTTTTCATTCCTACACTCAATTGCACCTCCTTCACCTTCCCAAATACCACTCATCATCGTCAATTGCAATTTCCTTTCTTGTACGTAATTTCTATTTATATTTTTTTTTTCATCCCAACAATTGCCAAGAAATGAAAGAAATTGAGAAATATACCCATAAATCGAGACCAAAGTTGTATATTTAAACAACTTGTGGGTGAATGAGAAATAGAAGAACCCACAGGTTAAAAAAATATCAAACAATTCACCCATTTCTCTGGAAATTTATACAATATCAGCGACCTGTGGTCAAAGAAAAAAAGAAAAGAACGAAAAGATAGAATCAACAAGAGTCTCGTGACATTGTTTCTTTCGCAGAAATTCTCCCAATTCCTGTTACGTAAATACAGGTGAGTGGAGACAGCTCTCATGTTACAAATGGAGGGAAAATTGCAGCAATTAACAGTGATGTAAAGAATCTTGAGACACATGTGCAGACTTTTTTTCACCGCAATTTGAATCATTTTAAGCATTTCCCACCCACATTTTCCTGTCATCTGACTACATTTTGGCGCTTCTTTCTGCACAAACGCGGTAACTTTGAATTATTTTTTTACAAAGTTATATTTGACTCACAAATCTGCAAGAATTCCTTCCAAGAACTGCAGAAAGGTGCTATTTAATGCAAATTATAAAATTTGAATTATTCATATTGGAGATCGCCTTTTCTTGTGCCTTCTTTCGGTATTACGTCGCAACATTGTTATTCGATATTGGGGCTGTTGGAGGATCTCCTGTTGAGGGGCCTAAAACCTCGGTATCTTCCTCGAATTCTACTGAAAAATCTTCTATTTAGCGATATTTATAAATTTTCTTAAGTCCGTCTTGTTGCTCTACCAGAACTAGAGGCCAAACAGTAAAAGATAGCAATTTCAATCCTTCACAAACATCCAATAAGTCGACGTTATGATCAAAAATGAGAACTTGCTGATGTCGATCTCGAGAAGGATTTCAAAGGTTCTTTTTCAAATTTTGAATATTTTATTAGATCGGGGGAAAATTTATACTCTTACGACCTTGTATTATTCCTTGTAAGATTTATTAAAGGTCAAAAGTTAAAAAAGTCCGTGTGCCGTAACTATTTACCACTTGTATTGATTTGAAAAGTAGAACACACTGTATGTTTTTTAGTACATGTCTAGGGTAAAATTACGTAATTTGGAACTAAATATTTACAATTTGGGACACTTGAGATTTTCTCACTGTTTCAGATGAGCAAAGAAAAAACAAAGACCGCAAAATAGAAGAAAACGACGATTAAGAAGAAAAGGAACAGCTTTTCTTCCTTTTGAATCTATAAAACAGAGAGAAAATCTCAAATATCCCAAATTGTAAATGGTTCCAAATTACCTAATTTTACCCTATTTTAAATCAACTTGTGGCAGAAATACTGAATTTTCTGGTGAAATAAGAAAAAATACTTGCACAAAAAAATGTTTTGTAAAATTGTTCGTGATATGTGCGAATTTCTACTGGTAACTTACGAAATGCTTGTAATTTATTTTTAATAAGGGGTCCATCTGAAAGATGTAAAATACGTGTAAATCCACAAAAAGGTTCGTAAAAGTTTGTACTTTTTAACAACCCTTTTTCATAACATGATCACCAGATGAAGATTTTTTGTTGCCACATTTTGGTTTGTCTAACAAAACTTTATGAACGACAAAATTTTACGAACATTTTCTCTGTGTTTATAAACATTTACGAACAAATGTCTAAAAAAAAATGTTCTTCAAGTGCTCATGTTACGAATATTGTTGGTGAAAAAGGTAAAATCCTTAACAAATTTTTTAGCGGGTTATACGATTTACGAGCATTTTGTAAGTTTTTAGTCGGAATTGACAAACACTTACGAATACATTACAAAATAGTTTTTTCGTATCTTAAAATTACTTTATAGACGAAATTAATTTATTAAACAATTTAAATAATAGAGAATATTGAAAAATTACATGTTAAAAAATAAAAGTGTAACATGATTCATCGTAAGTAAAATTTATAATACAATTGTAAATAGATTGCACTAAAGATTGGTCATATAACATTACTCATGTTTAAGCCTAAAGACAATTTGTTAGCTTAAGTCATATGAGACATCTAGAGCGTCTAGGGCATAAAAAAGGAATGAAATTTCATATGGTATTTCTTATTCTTAAACATTTTTCAATATAATAACTCCATAACATATTGTACTGCACATAAAACTAATTTATTTTTTATATGACTTAAAATTTGCATATGCGACCTAATTGGAATGTAGTTCAGTAGTTTCTCTGAAATATGAAGCGGACTAAATTTAGCTCACCTGTCTAGAGGTGCATACAATGTTCAGTGAAATGAACAGGAAGAAAAGGAGAAACAGTGTATTTTTAAGTTCAAATTTTATGAGGTAATTTATGTGTTTTCTTTAGAAAAATATTATACCTAGTAAAAACAAATGTATACATACCTTTGTACGATGTAAGAGTACGATAGGGTAATTTGGAATCATTTCCAATTTAGATTTTTGAAATGTTTTCACAGTTTTAGATGAGAAAAAGAAAAAGAGAAACCATGAAGAAGTTCTGTTTCTCATTTTATTTTTATTTTTCTTCTACTTTGCTCTTTCTTCCTTCTAGTCTCTTTACCCATCTAAAACAGTGAGGAAATCTCAAAATTACAAATTAAAATTTATTTAAAATTATCTCAGCAACAATGAAAAGAAGTCATTTGGATAATAAACGGCAAAGTAATAAGTCAATAGCAATAAGTAAGAAAAAAAGCGTTATAAATAATATAACTATAATTATAATAATGGTGGCATAACGTCCCATGAAGGAACTAGGCCTTCCCGGAAGGGGTGTTCGGGACATCCATTATTATTTTTTCTTATATAAGGATGGGGTTGTCAGTCCCATATGCGTCATGGAATAAAGTGCAGTGAAGCTCACTGGATGCAATTGCAATACCTTTAAGGACAGAAAACTTCCTGGTGACCGAAAGAGGATTCGAACCCGGGACACTTGCATCATAGAGGACGAGTTCTCTACCACTTCACGTGTTGAGTGCACTAAATAATTAGAATTACATACAACAAATACACACTGATCAAAGGGGTTCCTTTAATTAGCAAAACCAAAATGAGAATGAAATGACTAAGTTTCTTGATTAAGTCCCATACGACTGGGTTTGAAATTACAGTATTTTTCAAAAAATTCAAATTTAAGAAAATCGGTTGAAAACTAGGCCCCATAAGTGGTTAAATTTCAACTTTTGAAAACTCGATATCGAAATGTTTTTTGAACATGTCTAAGAACAATATATTCTCCTTGACTACCTTTAAAACATATTCCAAAATGAAAAAAAATCTGGAAGCTGTTTTCTAAATAAACCAAAAAAACTGACTTTGGAAGGATAGGAGGGTGTGAGGATTTCGAAGAAAGAGACTGTCCTAGATAATGTTGACCTATGGGGTGGTCGTCGAAGACTGGAAGTCGATATATCTTACCGTTTGACCTCTAGCCGTGTCACAAGTTGAAAAAAAATGGACTATATAACTGTTCTTTCTTTGAGTTCTAGTAGTAATAGTGGTCGCAGTCGAAAGGTCAAAAGTTCTAAATTCTGAAGACCAAAAATCCTGAATCGATCTGAATCATTAAGAGTCAATATCCCGGATAGATCGAAATCCCGAAGAAACAAAATCCAAAATCTTACCATTCAAAAGTAGAGTTCAAAAAATTGAAAAATCTATTTAAAAAGCCAAAAAAAACAGACATTTTTGCATAACTCCATAACATAACTCGACAAGATGACTGAAGTACTATCTATTCGAATTTCTAAATGCTCGAATGTCGAAATGCGTCGATCTTTAATTTGTTATGAGGAGAAAATAAAGCAGACTTATTGTTCCTGTCCCATTATTAAATTCCTTCATATTAATACACTGAGTAGTCTTTTAATGTGATATTTTATAAATTTATAAAAAAATAATAAAACCTTGTGCGATTTTTTTGTAAAAATTGAGTTTAAATTTTCGAACATCAACGTTATTTTGTAAAACGATTTACTTTTAAATTTTAGTGGGAGAATCAAACTTTACTTGTGTGTGCATATGCACCAATGTACTCAAGCTCAAAATCTCGAAGAGGAAAACCTCGAATGGTTGAAATTCCAAAGAATCAAAAAACACGTATTTCGGCCCATTGTATTTCGATCATGACATTTTAGTCCTTCGATATTTTGACTTCCAAGATTTTGATTTTTGGGATTTTGTCTATCATCGCAGAAATAGATTCACTATGTGTATAATCTTCAGTTTTCAAATAGCTCTTCACCCCTGGTTAGTCATTCTTTTATCCCGTCCGGCCCACGCATATAAGGAGCTTTTCTTTTATACAATTTAGTTACTTCTCTTGATTAATTGTTGCAACACTGCATTGGAATCTCGGTGTTGTGATCTTGATGCAAGGTGAGACAGGTGTTTGCCTTTTCACTGATGCTTATACCTTGTTTTCTTTCGGCCAGGAGCAATGGCAAGTAACGGTGATCCGAGACATGATAAAAAGCTCACACGATAAACATTTCCCGAAAAAATGTATCTCCATTTTCGAGTTTAATTTTTTTTCCAAACAAATTAATTGACACTGAAACGATAGTGATACGTTTTTTCCGGTCTTGGACCCCTCAATGTTCTTTCTGCCGGACAGTGTGTCTTTTGAAATTCACTTTGATTTATTTTCAATATCATAAAAGTCATAGTTTGAGTTGTGCATGCGTGCACCGGAGACATGGTACTGAAGATAAATAATTACCTGGTGCTCTAAAAGTGTGCCCGAGTCAAGAGAAATAATCAACTTTCTATAGCATGGAAGGAGAGTAACAATATCAAAATGCACATAAATAAAGTGACAAATTATTTAAAAGGTGCCACTAACAATCTCGATCGGTATCACTGCCGATGCACCAAAGAATTTCTTATACAACCATTTGCCAACAAATTAGACGCGCAAAGAGACTTTCTTCTTCCAAGAAGTACTGATTACTTCTTCCACCATACAAGGGCAAACACCGTGTGCGATGGGAGATAATCAAAATCAATTTGTACTAAGTCTGTCTGTCACTTTTCCAATTCAATTCTTGTGCATTTTTAGTATAATGTGAGTCACTTGATGGCACACTATAAAGTCCACAGGTGAAAAAAATAGAATAATATAAGATCTTCTGCTTGGAGGAGACTATAAAAGTAGTATGTCTCACCATACAGAGTTGATAAATAAATTTGTTACAAAGTTTCGTTGAGGATTTGACCTAAACTGTGACTAATAAATCAACTCTCCGATATTCGGATGACAACTCTGTCAGTTTTCGATCAATAAGTATTCATGAAAAAAAAAATATATATACTAATACGGAATTATCAAAAAACGAAATATCTTACCGATTAACCTCTTGACCGTTAACAACCCACAAAATGCTCAATATACACCAACTGTTCAAATATTATCTAATCTTACTGAGAATGAGGAGATTTTAGGAGAGCAAAGGCTGCGGTATTACTTATGTCGTTTTCGTAAAAATATTCAATTTTTGTTAAAAGTGATATCGAAGAACCATAATCCATAGGAATTCACAAAGATTTACGAACACTTTTTTACGAATATATTTTTTTCTGTGTAGTAAACCGGTAAGCACCCAAAAACCATGCAAAGAGATAATACACAGATAGCTCCTTATCGTGAGTTCATGAACTCCGCAAATTTGGGACGTTTTGCCATCTCTTTTATACGTCTGTCCGTCAGCTGTCGACAGCTCTGCAAGTCAGACGGTTAGGCATAGTGACTTAAGACTTTTAGAGGACCCACTCCTTAGAATCGAACCAAGGAGCATTAATAGACCCCTCATTTTGGCACGCTCTGCCACCCTTTTTGTTTCCAAAATAAATAATGATAATCTCAGAGTTGTTATCAATATCTAGAGGCATTCTAGAAGAAGTGATAATAGGGAAAAATTTGTAGTTCCGGTCAAATCAATTTTGAAATTTGGTCTTTGATAATCTAGTAAAAATTGAAGAAATTGAACTGTTTATCAAGTTTAATGGAGTTGCTGGGAATTATGTGTTGCCCGGATTTCTAAATATGGTGCTAGCATATCTTTTTTAGATCAGGAAAATTTCGTGAAAATACAATTCACAGCCTTTTCTTTTTCAAACGTTTCATTTATGTATAATTCATTCTTTCGCACTCCAAATTCGATTGAGCTAAATATAATTTGTTAGTATGTTTAAAAGAAGATGAGCACGAAAGAGTACGATAGACATATATTGTAAAAAAGGTTTGAGAAGGAAAGAGTTGCGAAATTCGACTTCATGAAATTTTCCGGGCCTAAGAGGTATGCCGGAGCCATAAGGACGAAATTTTACACATGATTTTTTTTACATTCTTTTTTATACAAAATAATGAAAGCGGGTAATAATAGTCCCAGCATTGCAAAATATTGCAACGCGTGTTTTCGTTGATTATGCCTTAAATGTTTCCTATTTTAAAATTAACTTTCAACGGTGTGAAATTGAAAAAGAATTCTACTAATTCCATTGGGCTTTCTGAAAGGTTCTTTTTCATTTTATTTTAGTTTTGTTTTATGTTAACTGGTTTAAACCAATTCACATGATACTTCAAACTTTCTTTAAAATTTTGAACGAGCAATAATAAATTTATTTATTGATAAATTACTAGTTCAAACTTGTTCAGGATTGCAAGATCTTTTAAATGAATTCAAACCAATAAGAAATACGTTTCCAAGAGCTGTTTAAATCTTGAACTTGAAAACTCTCATAAGAATGCATACAAATTTTTATGAAAGTAGATTCATGTAGGGGAGCCTTGTAGATCCCAAATCACTATCTCGAAACGTTTGACTTCTAGCTTTGGTAAGATTCAGACTGACAAAGTGTAAGACACTTCTAGTATATTATGTGTAATTCTTAATAAGCTCACTTCAAAAAATTTCTTCAAATAAAAGTTTTGAATGATGTAAACTGGATGGAAAATCCAAAGGCTTTATTTTATCTGCATTTTATCACTGCAGATTTGTGCTATTATTTCTTTTGGTTTCTATTTTAGGAAAGTCCTAAACAAATCTTCAACCCAAAACTAATAAATAAATGTCCCAATAAATACCAAGAATCTTCAATCTGGAGTGAGTCCAAGTCTGTCAGTGATAAATGCATAAGCGTTCATTCTTTGAAATCTTTCCAGCATCTTCCGAGCCTTTGCAATTAAGAGCAAAAACGGAAAGAAACTCTTAAACGAGAAGACGGATTTGAAATGGACACAAATCAATTTTATTTACCGGCCACATCTTTTATACTATGTACTGTTGCACTGCAGCACTTGTAAAATCCAATTTTTGTAGGTGTAACAAATAGTTTTACAAGTTTCATAAAAATTATAAAATGAAGGAGAAACAGTCATTCATCATGGGATCGAGTTTCATCATGGGATCGAGTTTCCCTTTTGACTTTTCGCCTTCATCTCACTCATTTCTTCAAATTGACCATCTTTCTCATGTCTTGTGCACCTTTTTTTTCTTATTCACCCACGCCGTATAGGGAATTTCTTTGGAGAAGATGATTTATATTCGACTTGACAAAAGTCTCTCTTGGGGTCTTCACCGCAGAATCCGAAGAAGAGATCGCAGTGGAAACAAGTTGGAGCTCACAGTTGGAGATTTGAGTTTTGCCTTTTGGAAGATGACGGTGACTTCTATGTGCATCGCACTAAAAGTGGGTCATTTTCGTATTATGCCACTTACTCTTCTTTGGCCTTAAGAGAATTCCATCATTGCAGGTTTCTTTTAAGGAAATTCGTGGATTAGAGACACTTTGTCAAATTCTCCGCAATAACAAATCGTCGAAAGTGCTTTTCTTTGTGAACTTTCAGTTGGATGGAGACAGCAAAAATTTCTACTTGGAAGTGCATCACGTTCCGAGAATTTTGCATTTTGATGGAAATGTCTCGGAAAATTCAATATTGAATATGTCTGGGTGGGAGTTACGTGGAAGAAAGATTTGAAGGGGAAGCTAAATACTGTGAAAGAAAACCTGAATGTCTCGTGGATATTTAATTAAGAAATAAAAAGAAATTTTTATGGAAATTGCGCAAGTAAACTTTACATATACGACGATAAATTTTGTCGTAAATTGTTGTGAGGCTGATTTAATCGATTTTAAATAGTATCCGATGATGCAAGGGATATTGCTAATCTTATTAGATGCAAAATAAAATTAGGAAAGTGTTTACAATTCCGGTTATTGACTTTAAGATGCATTCTTAAAATTACTACTGACTCCAATTAAAATTTTCATTGAGAGTTATAAAATGAAGTAGATCAAAAAAATCTTCTGGATCGAATCATTCTGTCATTTCCGTTTAATGCAAATGAATGAGAATACCCTAAATCGTTTATTACAATTTTCCTGTCCATAGTAAAACATTTAGTAATAAATTTTGCACAACTTTCCATATAGAACGACAATATTTACTCGCAATAGAGTTCTCTTTTTGCATTTATTTTAGCTGATATTCTTTACAATCTCAGTTTTTATGGTTTGAAATGTAATCCGAGATTATCAGATCGAGCTCTAATTTTCTATGTGTAAACGTTTAGGTCACCAAGAATTCCTCTGGCGTTAAAGGAGTTTGAATTGCATCCAGTGAGCTTCACTGCACTTGATTCCACGGGGCATGGGGCTGACAACCCCATCTCTGTATCAGAAAAATAATAATGAAAGTCCCGAACTCCCTTTGTGGGAAAGCCTAGTTCCTCTATGAAACGTTATGCCACCATTATTATTATTATATTATTATAAATCTTTTGACACTAAAATTTTTTATTGTAAATGACTCAGTCCTAGTCCCCGGCGAGTAGCCTTCAAAGTTGAAGCCAATTTCTTACTTTCACATACAAATGCGTATGGGAATTTTTCTGCACTCGTGATCGTTATGCTAAATATTTAAAAAGTGAGAAATTTTCTGTATTATAAGATACCTTTCCGTATGGAGGGATAAATATACTAAATTTTTGTTTAAATAAATTTTTCCTTGGAGCACTGTGAGCTGAGTCCGAGATCAATTTAGGAATTGGCTTCAAATAGCTCCATAGAAAAAGGTCAACTTGCCAGACGCTTGACTCAGCCCTTACAACATGTACTGGACTTAAATTTTAGTACGTCATATCTGGGTCTAAAAGCTTTCGATTAAAAATAAACTTGACTTCTTTGGATCTTCCTGACCATGTCAAAGCTGTCAAAAATTTGAAATGGCCATAGCTTCGATTATAATAGTCCGAATTTGATAATCCTCCTGGGTGATTTGTAAATATCTCCTTAAATCTTCCAAATCTTCTAAATACTTTAACTTCAGAATATGTAATCGAAGGCACGATTAACAAAAAAAATGAGTTTCGAACATTTGATTACTAATATTTCACAAATTGGTTAAGATCTCTCCGAAGATAGAATGTACTTCCCCTCGATGAATTCCGACCTGAGCTATATATATATTAAGAATAATTTGACCGGATTATATCAGTGGTATTTATGAAACAATTTCTACGAAATTTTAGTATACATATTATATTTGAGATCGATAGCTTTATATTTAACGATAGATCGCACCCTACCCCAATTTATCCCGCAAAATTCATTTAAATCAGTTTATAAATATTAGAGATAGAGACTGGTCAATTTCAGTATAGTAAGGGTCGGAATGCAATGGTGTAGAGTGGGGACAGATGCAACATACCGTTAGAAAGATCTCGAAAATATGGTTCGATTAAAGCATTTTTGATCATAGTTAAGGTTAGGGAGCATTGAAAAAAGAGTACGACTTATCACTGGAAAGGTTTCAAACTTAGTTACAACATACTGAAATTTTATCTCGAATAAACAATGTTTAGTTTTCAACATATTCGATATAAAATTTTCGAAAATCAATTTTTCGATTAATCGGACCTTCGATTAAATTGTATGATGCTGGGTGTTCAGAAGAGTTTTAGATTATAACAAGAGTTTTGCAAATTACCAAAGATGATCAAATTCTAACGGAGTTATCACACTAGAAAATTTCACATTAAGGTTAAAGAAAAAAGTTGCTCATTAAAACTTCTAGAACAACTCGAAATCGCTGAAAATTGTGGCGCAGAAACTACCCGAATGACCGCAATAAAGTAGTACCTGATGAAAATTTAATGAGCAAATTTTGCTTATAAATTTGCTCACTTCTCATTAATTTGCTCATTAATTAACAATCGTATTTATGCTATTTTAATCTATTTAAACCAATTTTTGTGACTCGAGTCCACTTTTTTATCACAAAATAAATCGATTTCTAAAAGCTTTTGCGCATTAGGACACATATCAGCAACAATTAATGTGAATCACATTAAAATTTTAATGTGAAATTCTCTAGTGTGATACCACGGTAACAATTAGAACTGAAAATATGATCACTTAAAGCTTAAGCTTATTAATTGAAAGCTTATAGGTCTAACTAAAACATACTAAAATTTGGACCCGATCCATGCCACAGGGGTTGCGTTATTGAAAAAAAAACAAAATTTGGGGGTATTCCAAAATGGCGAAAGGTGTAGTTGGAGGTGAGTTTGATAGCACTAACTTCTAGTCGCCTATCAATATTTAACTTTTGCCGGAAATCGCTTTTCGATTTCTCTCTCCGTTTTCTCTACAGAAGTGGTTATATGACGGATAATACGGACGAGACGGATGATACGACCACGAAAATCAATTTTTGGCGTATATGATATTCGTGATCTATGAGTGTCAAAACGTATAAATCCAAAATTTGGACTCGATCTGACAAAGCCGAATTTCACTTTGGATCACAAAAGCTGTTATTGTAAAAAATCTCAGCCGTTTCCAAGTTATTTTAACTAAATGTATGACTTCTATTAAATTCATTTATAAAAAAGAAATAACCAAAGATTCATAAAATCACATTGCATACCTAAATAAAATGGTCAATAAAATCTACACTATATATTAAACTGAAGCTTTTTTTAGATATTTTATTCATCAGCCCTTGCAATTCATAAAAATATTTGTACTTTATGTTCTATTCAGCTTACCGCGGAAGAAAGAATGGAAAAAATGCCAATGGACGTGATTTCCAAGTAAATATTCTCAATACCGAGTTGATTGAGTGCATTTCCATGATAGAGATTCCTCATTATTTATTCAAAGTAGTGACTGGAAATCTTCAAATTCACAACAAATAATAATTCATAAACCTTCTGTGGTCTTTTGTGCGGTATGTATTGAGGATGTACTTTAACGATATACTTGCAAATAATTTATATCTGTTCTATATTTGTAAGCAAAAACAATTTGATCATATTTTTCCCATGGCACCTGTTAGTAAGTATTTTACCTAATGAGCAATTATAGGCTACAATAAAGCTGCATGATTATAATTGGGAAGTTACTTTAGAGGCATTCATACTAGGAAATTGAGCTCAAGATCATTAAAATAGGTGTGCAGAAGTGAACTAATTACAGGTTGCGATTTGCAATCTTGCAAATATTTCGTTCATCCTTTGAGGATGAGTTGGTAACCGATCACCCATAGAGAAAATATTTTTTTTTACTATTTGTACTCAAAGAGAGAGCAACGTAAATCCGCTTTTTTGAAACTTTTTTTTGTCTTCTCAGAGTAAAATATAATTTTAGAAGGGTCAACCAATTTTCGATTTCGGAATGGTCTTTTGATAATAATAAAATTGAATGAATTTGTTTGCTAGCGAACCGGTAGAATATCTAAAAGCCATGTGAAAGAATAATTCCGGAAGAGCTGTTTCTTGTGAGTTCGAGTATTTTACAAGACTGGGATGCTTTTTGCGTTCAAAGAATTAGGATTATTTTTTTTTACACCGGTGAGGATAACCTACTAGTTCTCAAAGGGCTAACATCTAAAAGTGACTATTTTAACTTTTTGTGACTGCTTTTGTTCCATGGTTTAAACCCATTTAAATAGACAATTTTCTAGCTTATGGCTATTGACTTATCTTTCCTTATGGTTACCATTGAAAGAAGAATTCTCAGAAATGAAGTACCACTGCCACAAATTGCTTCTGACACTTCTACGGGAAATGAGTGTTAATCGCGCAGAAAAATGCTCAATGCTGTGAAAATGTTGGGAATGATGATTCTTTTTTTCTCTTAAGGTTACAAATGCACAGAAAATTAACTACCATCTCGGGAAAATTATTATCACAAGAAATGCAATTGTTGCGAAGATGTTGAGAAAAAGCAGAGAAGTGCTGTCATTAAGCTTATTTTAACTTGTGGGACTTATGATTCTTTTATTAGACATTCATTTTGTAAGCCAACGTGAGTAAATAGGTACTTATCGTGAAGACCCACTTTTCACCTATTTAAAAGCAAATGTGAGATAAATTGGATATTACTTTTGATTGAGAACTTCTCAAGACACATACAAAAATGTTTAGAAACAAAATTTATTTATATGTCCAAACCGGTTTTGCCTGAATTTTTGACAAAAAATATTGAAAAATTGCATTTTCCAGAGAATAGATAACTGCATCAAATTTCGACCAGCTTGCAATTTCGGCTACTTCTTTTGTTCCTCAAATTTTCATAAATTTTTAGTTTTTGCATATTCTGGAGATTATAGCAAAAATTAGGGCAAAACTTGTCAAAACGCATATTTAATTCTTTCACGAGCTCTGAGAAAACTTAAATGTTTTGTAATGAGCGTATTTTTATAGGAAATTTACTGCTCTACAACATTGCAGAAGACTATTTTCCTCTATCTCGAAAGAAATTTGATTTCCGAATCATTTTCTAAAAGTCGATTTTGTGGAGATTCTCAAAATTGCTGGGGCAAATTTTGTCAGTCTTCGAATAATTTGTGACGTTTTACTCTCGAAAACGTTAAAAATATCAAATAGACATATTTTTATAGGAAATTTATTCCTCTACAAATTTGTCGAAGATAATTTTTCTCTATCTTAACAAGAAATGTGCTTAAATTGAGCTAATTAGTATTGACATTATCAGTAAGCCAAATATTCCAAAAATAGGGCTCAAAATTTCATTATTTTTTATTTTACATAATCCCTCCTCGAATCCCTTGAAACTTTGCAAGTTTAAGAAGGTTCATGGAGGATATCTATAATAAAAATTTCAAGCCTCAAGTCTATTTTATTTTAGAAAATATTGAATATTGAATTTTTCGTTTTGACAAATTTTGCCCCAGTCTCCCCTACAATGCAAAAAAAATGTCGCTTCGACGAACGAGATAATGTGACAGACTTTGGAGGAATTCCAAAAGGATAAGGGGCAAGCAACTATTAGAATAAAGGTGACCAAAATATTACCCAAATCTTACTAAACTCCTGGCTACGGCCTTGCTCTGATCTCTTCTACCTTTGAAATATGAGCTCAATCCGAAATTTTTGATGGGTAGCCTTACAATAGCTGTGATTATGAATGAATCAGAGGGAAAATGTTGACTGAAGATGGAAGCTAAATGGACTTGATGGGCATTTATGAGAAAATGTGACGTTAATCACTCAATTAATGTATAACATTTTTTTTTATATCACTGGGTCTTTCTACCAACCACATGGAAAAGTTATATTTTCCACTTTCCATCGAATGACACTTTATTTTAGTTACGTACTCTCTTTCAACCGGAATGGAGATGCTGATGTGGGCAATTATGCCACTCACTGACCACATGGTGGCCATTGATGACCGGAGTCAGAAAAGCCCTCCTGGATATAAATTATCGCTAATTGTCTCAGCAGAATTGTGCAGAAAGTTGCGGGAGATTCTCATGCGCGCGCATCTTAAATCCAAAGAGTCAAAAACTGGGTCATTGCATGGAAAATTGCATCAAATTCACGGTCAATCTTGAGGGGAAGTTGACGATAGTGACCCAAATTCCCGCACAGCAATTTTCCATCCCATTTTCCACCGTCAATCACGACGCACTCGTGAGTTGTGGACACAACAATTGCCACATCCTATGGTGAAATGTACGCGGGAGTTTTGTTGACTGGGAATGGGAGTGAAGTCGTGATGATGCTGTCCATACAACCTGGCAAATTTATCGCAATTTCCCCCATTATTTGTGCGATTTTCAGCCCAGAGAAAACTATTCAGAAGACATTATAGCTAAATTCCTGTATTTAGTTCAACAACAAAATATTTTGCAAATTATCTGGAAATTGGGTCAAACCGTCTCCCAGTGATTTTGCAAATCATCTAATTTTCAGTTTTGATCTGCGATGGAAATTTCATCACGCGAGTGTGTTCCAGTGAGGAAATTAGACTTTAAAATTTATCGAAATATGATTGAGATCGAATTAACCTCGTAAAAAGATTAAAATACCTTTCAATGTGCGTAGCAAAGCAACATCCTCGAGGGAAAATGATTTGGTTGTATTTAAATTCACATCAGAGGCACTTAATTAAGTCAATTGAGACTTTTTTTAATTGAATTTACTTTAAGAGAATTTTTAGCTGTAAAAATTCAATAAAATGTAATTTTAATAGTTGTTTAATATAAGAATTATTTTATCAGATTTTTCTCCTATTTTTTCGAAAAAATTACATATTTTTACTTTTTTAAACTCCGTTCTTTGCACTTTTCATGATCTTTTTGTTAGATGAATAAATGAAACATTAATTTTACTAATAGCAAACTTTTGTCACATGTAATTTGCAATTATTTCGGCTCAATGTAAAATTACTTATGAGTAAAAATAAAGGGATAGCCGACGGTGGTGTAACTGAGCTAGGTTTTACAGCTAGGACTGGTACCAGTCCGTTCGCTGTGTAAAAAAAGAAAGAAGAAAATTAGCTCCTAACCAAAATTAAAAATTGATGCATAAGAAAGTAGAGGGATTAGTGACAATAATCATAAACAAAAGACCAACCAAGAACCACTGAGGCAGACACGATAAGTGTCGAAAGCTCTGGTGAAATTGTGTATTTGATTCATAGGGTTTGATCAACAAATTCCGACGCTCACCGGAAGGACAGATTGTCCTGTATGTGTAAAAAGTTTGAAAACTTTGAAAAAATGAAGTCAAATTCATAAAAGAAATATAAGAAAAATATGAAGAGTTCGAAGCCAGAGTATATGTGCGAAGAACGTCTTCTCTTAATATTTTCTTAGCTAGATTAAATAATTTCCTTTTCTCATATTTAAAGAAATAGGGTAAGTGTGCCAAATTTCGGCACAGTTGCATGCAAGCGTCAAAGTCTCAAGTTTGAATTGTAATATTTTAAATACAAATTGATTTTTTTATTCTTTCTTTTGTAAGAGTGTTGCTTGGAACCTTGTAGACAGTTTATCGTCTTTATTTACTCTAAAATCATTCTTAATACATTTTAAAATAAATAAGAATATAGACATAGTTTTGGTACCCTATTTCGGCCACCTTCATTCTCATAGTTCCTTGCCCTTCGGGAATTCTTCCAATGCCTTTTTCACGTTATCTCGTTTGTCGAAGCTACATTTTTTGTTATTCTTTTGCATTGTATAATCTCTAGGGTACGTAAAATCTAAAAGTTCATGGAAATTCAAGGAACAAAAAGGTGGCCGAAATTGCAAGCTGGCCGGAATTTGGCACACTTACCCTATATGTAGGGTGGTGTCACCACTTCTCGCCAGTGACCCACTTTTTGCCACCAATAGCTAAAACGAAGAAAAATCATAAAATACGAGTAATAAAAAGGATATCGGGAAGAAAAAGCAATGCTCAATATATTTTTTAATAATATTGTCCTAAATAATTAAGTTTGTGCCTTTTCAAGTAGGTGGCGAGAAGTGGTTATTTTTGAATTTTTAATAAAAACTTTTTTTTTAGTAATCCGCCGTTAAATTCAGGGACTATTAGTTTGATATATCTATAGACAACATATCTAAGTAACTTTGTGTCAAATTTAAGTTACTTTAAAATAAGGATTTAAAAAATTATAATTAAATTAATTTCAATTTTTCTTAAAAGTGGCGATAAGTGGTTACTACACCCTAGTGACGAAATATTCAGAAAAATGAAAGTGCAAGTAAAACAAAATTAATTTTAGCGATATTTTGAATTTATTTAAACATTCAATTTAACGCCCCTAATCCAGACATAATTTACAACCTGTGCTCAAACCGCGTTGACACAATCGAAGAATTTTAACCACAAAACTCAGAGTTAATCTTTTGTATTGAAAGCACGTGGAATTCCAACATTGAAAAATTTTCAACTTATGTGAAATATGGATAACATTAGCGATTAAAAACCAGTAGAAAAGAAGTCACTGAATGAGTTAAACCTCATTGTGACGAACAGACGGACAAAAATTGACCAAATAGTGTCATATTTCATTAGAACTGACATATAAAATTATGCAACGATGAATTTTAATGTCGACAAATCTGTGTGTGATTCGAGGCCCACCCACCTTTCATTGAGGAAGATAGGAGATCTTCAAAGGTCACCAATGGAAATGCTTCATTTAATTTGGAGTGGAATTTAGCAATGTTTCTCAACTGGGTTAATAGTTTTTCGTTTGGTTACAGCAAATACCAGCAAAGACAAAAAACAAATATCATTAGAAGTATCATGCGAAATTTCTCTAAAACCGAACACTTTCAATTTCGTCAACAAGATCTTTGAGATGTTGTGTGATACTCCAGATAAGATCATTCAGTAAATGAGATGATCTATATTTTATTCACTTCCTGATCTCTTCTTTAATATATTCATCGAGTCAATTAAGTTTTTTTTATGCTATGTAGAATGCCCAATTGAGTGCTAATTCTGTGGATTTCTCGTTCATTAACATAACAGAGATTTTTGCTAAGAGGATCACTAGCACAAAAAACAAACATTTTGAGCTCATGCAAAAGCTATCAAAGAGATGTTTCTGAATCGTACGCGATTTACGGTGTAGAAGAAACATTTTGATCGTATTGGTAATATTTCCCATGCCATCACGAGGAATTCCTCTTGATTATATTTTCGGTTTTAGGAAAGAAAAAAAAACAATAAAATATCGAAATTTGTGATGATATTCTAATATAAACCAGATTTCATTATGACACTATTGCGGAGTTTGACGAGTTGCCATTGGGTTACAGATTTCACAATTACATAATTGATGATCCAGAAGAGATCCACCAGTACGGCAAAGATGGCTAAATGACCGAGTGCACCCATAAGAGACAAGGCAAGAACCACATGAGAGTTGGAGACATTTATGATCTTGAATTGCAGTGGATTAGGTGAGGAAGAATTAGATAAAAAAAAGCTAATTGGTAGTTCATATGCGTGCAAAGTTGGTAAGATCACGATCTCAGTGAAAGCTTCTTCAAACGTTCTCTCTAAAACCCGAAGTAAAACACTCCATTAGATGGACAATAAAAATACTGTGTGAGTTAGTTGAAGATCGAGTTTTTCCAATCTTGTATGCCATCGTGTGATCTGTAAATGACTCGAAATCAATAAAAATTGCGAAATGCGTTTTATGGGACAATCCCTGATTCTCACACTTTGATCATCATCCATGTCACACAAAATTGATCCACTTTTACGATCAAGATCTCTACCGTGTCCTTCACAAATTTCCAGCACGATCGTGATCATTTCAATGGAGGGAGGAATATTTAATTACCAACAAAACCCATTATGGTACCGCCATAGCTACTAAAAATATCAACTTTTCCGGATACTTCTTATGTTTCTTTATTCTGCGCCCCTCCGATCACCCAAAAGATCATCATATTATCTGAAATATCATGTGACATTGATCTCGGCATTAAGTGCCATCAATTGCGTCACTCTTTTGGGGTACTATCATCGCGGGGGACAATCGAGTATCATGCAAAGGAAATTACCATAATTTATGTGCATAAACAACGCATTTTAAATACAGTTTAATGATCGACTAATGCATTAACACGATCACCTGAAACATTTTCCTTTCATAAGATGCCTTTTTTGATTGTTTGAGATTGAATTGCAAGTACGCCCAAACCTGATATTGAAAAATTATAAAATTATTAAGTAATCAAGGAATATTCCTAAATTTCTTTTAGAAAAAATTTGTAGGAAAGATATAACGTTAAGAAGCTTAAACTTATTGGGATACAAACTACTGGGAGTTATATCGGGATAATATTCGATTTGTACCAAAATTTACTTAAAGTTTATGTTAAAATTAGTTAATATATACAGTAGTATGGGATAAAACAATATAAAAAGTCTTGGACAGAATGTCATTAAATCAATATCTAAATATACAAAATTAAAATTAACATTAAATGTCATAAAAATAATACTAAATTTTCCTAAAATTAATAGAATATTGCTATGAAATCAGATGGAATAACATTAATACTGATTAGAATATTTTAAAAGTTTTTGAGAATCAATTTCAAAATCCCATAAAATCAATAAATTTGTCATATTTTATTAACGACATAAAATTGAATGAATTCAATACGAAGATTACTAAAATTTATTGATTATATATTAGGGGAAACTGAGGCACCACCGAACACGGGGTAGCACCAAACACTGCAATTTTTTAATCACATATTCGACTTCTGAGGACAAGACCTATAGGCATTTATAAGCATTATAGGGATGCTTGTTCACTGAAGAAATGGTTGAGATAGTCCAAGTAGTTTAGAAATAAAAATTAGTGTTTGGTACTACCCCGTGTTTGGTGGTGCCCCAGTTTCCCATAAAGCCTTTTTTCAATACTAAAAGAATGCTAAAAATATTATTAATAAATAATTTCTAGTGTTAACTAAAATTCGTGTGTAATAAATTTTAGTAATTCAAAGCTAAAGAATGCTTTTTACCTTATTAAAAAAGTCTACTATTGTTTTACCATATTTCTTTCTTATCTAGATCAATCGTGAGCATTGCTACCATTGATACATTAAAAAAACTTTAATGAATCATTTGTATACAGCATACTTTCTTTATTTTTTCCAATTATAACAAAAAAATATTAAATTCAAAATCTTAAATGCACAACGTTTCAATAATATTTTCTGAAATTTCTGAAATGAAAAAAAATAAATAAAAATTCAGCCGTTGGGACTTGATTTCCGAAAACCTCTGTAAATAAACAATCTTTCTACAGGCCGAGCATAGTGAAAGAAACTGCCAAAGGCTCTTATCTCTCATCCTGGTATCACACATTCTCATTAAAATTTTATTGCGATTCACATTAATTGTCGCTAATGTACGTTCAAGTGTGTAATTTGTGCCTATGAATCGAATTATTGTTTAGAGTTCGATCTGTTTATTGACACAGTGGTAGACTTGGCCCACATAAATTGATTTAAAATGACTTAGAGCATAAATTAATATGATTTCAATTTATAAAATTAATGCCAGCCTCATGCATTTTAATATTCAAGGGAATTTTAGCAGTTCAATTAACCTTTATTACGTGCAGAAAATAACAACAAATAGCAGTGAAATCCTGTAATAAAAACCATGTTGATTTATTTTTGTGTTTTAATGTTTTAGAAATTCTTAGTATAGCATAATTGAAGGCTATTACAAGTCCAACTTTGATGCAAATCATTTTCCTCCATCTCGAAGGGAAATGTGGTTTTCGAATATTTTTTAAAAGTTGATTTCAACAAACTTCTTGAGAATTCAGATGCAAATGATTACTGGCATGGAATAATTTGTGAGACAGTTTGTTGCTACTCATATTTTTCAACCAATTAATGAAGGGAAATATTCCAAAATTCTTTTGTTCTATTCTCCTTTTAGTCAAATGTATGATAAAAAAATATTTGTGGTAAAAATTTAAAGCCTTGATTTTCTTTTATCTTGATATTTTATTGTGAAATTATTGTTTATTAAGGGGTTATGTAGGTCACGTGGAGTAAGAAAACAGCACATTTTCTTTACATTTTACTGCTCGAACTCCACAGAGAGAACAATATATATAATTCCTTGATTTTTTCATCCCCCAAAATTTCACCACTATTCTGAAATGTCCGACCGTTTGTCTACCTGTATGTTACCACCTCTACTCTAAAGGCCAAACGGTTAGAGAGGGAAACTTCGAACTATAGGGAGACCGGTGGTCCTCTGCATCATAAAGATGCCTTTCATTTTCCCCTTAACCCTTTAACGACGAGACAGTTTTCACTGACCAAAAATCAGCAATAAAAATGAGACCGATAAACAAAATCAGTAAAACGTTATACATCCAATGTTAGAAAATCCAACAGAGTCTGATTCGGTGTATTCTTTACTTCTATGGACGATAGGGACAAAAATAGCCCAAAAATTTAAGTAATTTTTATGACAATATCAATGAATGATAATTTTCACTCTAACGAAAAATATTACGTTTTAGTATAGTTTCTTTTTACAAAACGGTTTTGCTTAAAAAAGTTGGAAGGAAAAAAATAATTAAAATGAGTTTCAATGTGAGAATTTAAAAATTCGTCATTTTTTACCTTAAAAATTTACAATATAGCAAATAGTTAGAAACTTGCAAAAATATCCTAGATTTTTTCAACCTTCTACGTTGCATTTACATAAGAAAAAAATAGCTTTAGGTAGTCGGGAAAAAATATTTTCTATATGGGACGCCGGTGTTCCAATCGTCCTTAAAGGGTTAAATTATTAAATTCTACCCCTACCGTTCCAAAACCATGTTTTTTTGGATTTGCTCGAAAACGTGTACGATTTTCTTAATTTCAGTATATGTTTTAGAGATTACTTAGGCGGACATTTTGTCTATCTACGAAAAAGGACAGATAATCCTAACCGGCTTATGTAGGTGAGATTCTTAACGTGAGCTAACTCGGAGTGCATGCAAATTCGATTTAGAGCTGAAGTTGGGAGACGCCATTCAGTTATCTTGAATAAAATTCGTGAAATTATACAAATTTTGTATTTAAACCAAAATATCAAGGATTTGGATGAACTGACAGAAAAGTGATATATGGGTGAAATGTAGACCAGAATGTTCTCTATAATTTTGCCGTAGAACATGATCTCATCGATTACTCAGAAGCCAAGATAATCGAGGTTTTTTGTTTCTTAACTCGTTTTTTCATCCAGAGTGCCCCAAGTAGTCATTTGTTGAACTTCAACTATATCAAAGAATTGTTGTATTTTGCGGGACTTTCCATTTAAACCCCTATTTTAAGTGTCTTGGTGGAGTAGAGGCAGTCAAATTGGCATCTGAGTGGTTTTAAAGCGTTATTATGGGAAAAATCTATTTTTTCACACTTAAACGGCAAAATCGGAGTGATAGCGTAGTCTGAGTGGAAAATGATGTATGGACGAAATGTAGAGACAAATGTCCTCTACAATTATGTCGAAGAAATCATCAAAACCGGTTCAGCGACAGTCGAGATAATTGAGGTTATGTGATATTGAAATTGGTTTTTCGACTGTGGCGCCCCTGGTGTTGGTCCCACGAAGTTCAAGTGTTCTAGAAAGTTGTAGCATTTGGTGAGACCTTTCGTTTAAGCTCTCATTCATCAAAATCGGTCACATAGAACCGGAGATATGATTTTTTGAATTTCGTGAACTTTGACCCCTCATATCTCCGGTTCTATTGAAACCACAGCGCACATACGCACCATTTTGGAAACGTCCTAGACTGGACTACAACATACTAAAATTTCATTAACTTGCACAATGCCGTTTTTGAGAAAAGTGACTTTGAATTTCGATGAATTTTGACGCTATCACAGCGCCACCTGTGGTGACTTTTTGAACTTCCATCTGAAAGTGCTCATCGATACGAAACCAAAAAGGTAAAATTTAGGGCGCTATGTTAGTTAGAACCGGAGATAGAGGCCGGTCAATGTTCGAACTTTGACCCCTTATAGCTCGGGTCAGGGGTTTTAGATCGACTTAAGGTTTTTTTTGTTTGATAGGTATAATCAACGGCTACAACATACTAAATTTTCAGCCCGATTGCATAAGGAATTTTTGAGTTATTTAACTTTTAAGATTTAAAAATTTTCTTTTTAAAAAAAGCGCCCCTAGCGGTGGTTTTATGAACTTGCGATGTTAGAAGGGGAAGTGGCATTTCACGAGAGCTTTCCAAAAAGCCCTCACTTTTTAAATTCTGATAATTAGAACCGGAGTTATGGCCATTTTAAGAAATTTTTTTTGGACCCTTATAGCTCGGGTCAGGGGGGTCGGGGGACCTTAAGTTTGGTATTGATGGAAAGCTCTAAGGCCCAGCTATAACATACTAAAATTTGAGCCCGGTCGATGCCATAGGGGCGGAGCTATTGAGAAAACAAAAAAAGGGGGTCTTCAAAATGGCGGAAGGAGGGGTGGGGGGTGGGGGGTCAATGCACCAAGTTGCAATTTTCACCCGATATATAACCTTTGCCGAAAACCGCAAGTCGATATCTTTTTTAGTTTAGGAGCTATTAAGCTCCAAAGAGCGGCCGGCCGGCCGGCCGGCCGGCCGGGAACGTAAAATAGCCACATATATATTCGTGATCAGGAAGTGGCGAAACACATTTTGGCCAAGTTTTAGGTCGATCGGACGACATGAAATTTTGTTAGGATTATAGTAGGTGAGATTGTTAAGAATCTCACCTAATACCGTTGACTCATTCCTAATAAAGGTTTTTCAAGGTTAAAGGTCAAACGGATCTCCAGAGAACGTGTTTCTCAACCGAATAGTATCATATTTGGGCTCGTAGGACAAGTCTTAGAATTTCTGATAAAAGTGAGCCGATGCTAATCGGTATTGAACCGGTAATGAACCGATCTAAAACCGATAACTAATTTTTATCCGAAAATCAATTGTATTACTCTTAAGCTATTTTGGGTGATCTTTTGAGTGATTCAATCGGTTGTGAACCGGTAAACGGTAAATTATACGAAAGTACTTTTGAGGTACAGTGTCTAAATCACGAGTTCGAGCATTCCGCGAAGCCTAGGGCGTTTTGCCACCCCTTTACATCGAAAACTGCTCCAAATTAATTAAGATCTTGATATAGGGAAATTTGGAGTAGTTTTAGAGGTCTTGCACTGAGAGAAATCCGAAAGAGTTAAAGTAACATTCCGGAAATGTTTATTTTACCCTGCAGTATTGATCCGAAATCTGTGTAAATATTATGCCTTTTAGGTGTATTAGGGATTAAAGTTACCCCTTTTCATGTTAATTTTACCCTTAAAAAGGTGTAAAATTAACATTAAAAATGTTGATATATTTTTACACCTAAAAAATGTTAAAGTTATGAGGAAAAAAAAGTTAATCGCACCCCTATTTTTTTCTCAGTGTGGGCAAGCACGGTTTCCAGAAAATAAAATTTTGGAATAAGAAATTAATAATATGGGAAATAAGTGGTAGATTTTCAAAGAGCCTGTGCCGAAGAGAAACCAGATGGACTTATTTAGAATGATTACATTTCTTAAGACAATTGCAAAATAAGTCTTAAATCAGCTGTCTTCAAATTTAAACAGTTCTCTACATATCTGTATAAGTAAAATAAATTTTAAATGGAATTGATCTTCTTTGGACAGGAAAACATACCTTGCGCATTCTGACTTCATAAAAAAGTTCCTTTCTAAGAAGTTAATTGATTTGATATTTCGAGACGTGTACAAATTTCTAGATAATAAATTATAATATCTAACTATTTCAAATAACTATTCAACTATTCAAAATATGCCACTATTGGTTACTTCATTTCCTAGAACTCATCGTGAAAATTAACCTTCTATAAACTAGTATGTATTTTTGTAATTATTTTTAAATAAACAATATTTTGAGTTGCATAGTGCAAATTTGTTGATAAAGTTACTTTATCAACAAATGGCATAACCTGAATTGTAGTATGGAAAGAATTATCAGAAAACTGATTTACAAAAAATTCAATTTTTTATGCATTTTATGAGTAAGTTTTTTAAAATTTTTTTTTTGCAAATCTTTGACACCCAATACGACTTTCTATGATATGTGGATATTAAAAAAAGGAAGTCCAGCAAAAATGGATGATATTTAACTTCAATGAAGTAAATCATAAAATTGTTTTCACCACAAAGAAGAGTCAATGGATCTGATTGTCCTAGTAACTAAAGCAGTTTTGAAAGACTTTGAGGTTATGTATGACCTAACCTCAAAGGAAATATCAATATTTAATGTAGCATGTTATTTTCTAAATAAATCTAAAAACTGCAAACTCTTTTTGACCGTCTCGTTTTGACTAAAACACTCAAAAAGCATTTTTAAATGGCAAGAATTATGTTGTTAAAACTAGAACTTTATTTCAATTAAATTTAAAGATATTAGAGATCAGTTTTTTCTTATCTTGTGTGAAAAAAATGTCTCAAAGTTTACAGGTTTGACTCAACATAGCCTGAAACTTTTCAGTTTGGACTTTTTTTCTAAATAAGATTATGAGGCCAAATAAATTATGCCAATTTCATAGGTTATGTTGCATATCATTTTAAGGTTATGTCCTTACAAAAATCTTCACTGATCTTCAAAAATCTGTTAACATGGCTATCAATCATTCTTCCAAAAATGCAATTGCGAACAGGTGGGTGGAAAGAATGAACGCCCAATGAAAAAATCCAACTCGTGCCAGTGCGGGCATTGAAATCAATTTTGTAGATCAAGCGATCGCATAAGATGACAATGTAGCTACTTTGCATGCTGTGGCCTTTGGGAAAATATCCAAAAAAAAAAAAATCAAAAAAAGCGACACAATCAAATCAGATTCACTTTCAACACTGGTTGTGTGTGTGAAATATTTTTTTTTGCTCGGCCTGAGCCATAGTAAAAATTGTAGTATTTTGGAATGGCGTGAAATAATTAATGAGGCTGGTTCGATCATCTCCCGTGCGACTCTGACATCTTCAGCCGGAGAAGACACATGGAGCATATATAAGCATGTCCAAGGTATTGCGAGGATCAGTCAAACATTTCGTCTCAGTTCAGATTCATCTGAAGTGGTTGGAAAGCAAATTAATTTTATTAGCAAAAATGTTCAAGTTGGTGAGTGTGGATCACGGATTTCATGGAGGATCGCATTATTTTTTTTTTATCCACGTGGATTAATTATTAATTGAAATGGAAATTTGTGTGTTTGCAGTTTGTGTTCTGTGTGCTGATTGTGGCAGCCGTTGCTGATCATCTCGATCGCGATGCGCGTGTTCTCGATCAACGCAGCGAAGTTAATCCTGACGGATCCTACCAGTACAGCTACCAGACCTCCAACGGCATTGCCGTCCAGGAGAATGGTGTTGGAGGACAACTGTCCCAGGGTGTGGCTCAGTGGTATGCTCAGGACGGAACTCCCGTCACCCTGCAATGGCGCGGTTAGTGATCTTGCATCATCTTTGAGTGATCTTCAAAACCTAAACCGATTTTTTTTAAAATTTTGTTCCATGTAGCTGACGAGAACGGATACCAACCCTCTGGTGATCACCTCCCAACACCCCCACCAGTGCCTGCCCATGTTCTCCGTGCTCTGGAATGGATCCGTACTCACCCTCCCAGGGATGAACCCGTCAGGAGGTTCTTCTAAATTCTCTAACCCTCCTATTTATTCCATCAAAAATCCCCAATTCCTGGATTCAACTGTGAAAATTTATCCCCAACTCCCTAAATTCTCCTTTCTCATCCCCACTATCCTGAACAATACGTATTAGAGATTGAGATATGTTATCTCATAAGAAAAGAAAACAAGTGCACGAAAAAAGGAAAGTTAAACAAAGAGATGTGTTTGAAAAAAAAAACCAAATCAATTTCTAAATACAAATAAAGACACTGTTTTAACCGTAAAAATCCATTTGCCTTCTCAATTGACGCAACCGAAAACATTTCTGGGGCGCATATTTGGTCATCACCAGCTCCAAAGACAAACACCGTCTTTATCGTGATCGCTCTCTCCGTTCCAAGGATTTTTGGATGGCTGGGATGGCTCATGGAATGTGATTCTTTTTATTTATTTTTTTTGTGGAGCACAACACTTCAATTGATGCCAATTTATTAAAACAGGTGAATCAGTGGCTTTCCTTGTGATCATTCCCATCTTCAATTTCGTTATATCATCATCGCCAAGTGATCTTTCGCAAGGTTTTTTTTCTTGGACATCTCGCCTCCATAGTGATCTCGTGCACCCGAAAATTGAATAATTATTATCGCGTGCAGACGGCTGTGAAGCCTTCAACAAGAGCATTTCTTCACGCATCGCTATAAATTTACTGATTTATGGCAATGTAACACGTGGTGATCTGCTAAAGAGGCGATCGGTGGTCATTGCCGAAATGACCAATAAAAAATCATAATAAAGATTATTTGGGCAAAAGTATTGTATGGGAATGTGAGGCAGTTAAGGAAGCGGCAGTATAATTTCTTCAAATTATTTCATATCCTTTCAATACTATTTTTTTATAACTGAGGCTGTGCTTGAATTCCAGATCCACTAAAAAGTTCTAATAGGGTAGCGGCATTACTTATGGCCTTCTCGCAATTTTTGTCAAAAATGATTTCGACAAATCCCAAAATGAAGGATATTTGATGTGTTATGATAGCACAGAACTTTTTTTTGATTTTTGGAATCATTTTCTGACAAAAATTCCAACGAGGGCATAAATTAAATTGTCCCAAAAACCTAATATAATGGTGCTGGCACACCTTTTCAATTGAGTGAAAATCAATCGATTGAAATTTTACCTCTTACTCTTTTAAACTGAATTAACATATGTTTGTCTCTTTCTGTCAAATGAAAATTGAAATTTCAATTTCATTTTCAATTTCAATTTCAGTTTTCGTTTGATAGAAAGAGAGAACTATATCTAATTTCAAGTTTGAAAGAGCAAGAGGTAAAATTTCAATCGCTTGAATTTCACTCAATTGAAAAGGTGTGCCATCGCCTTAATAATCTAATTTTGACGGTTCAATGTCAAGATTGAATTATGATTTCGGGATAATTTTTTGTAAGGTTATAAACGTTACCCAAAGCTTCTAGCAAGGCTTCTATAGTTAAAATTTTATCTAGTGTTTCCGTAGGGCCAATTAGATTTAAGAATATGTCAGACTTTTCTAGACACAGTTTCTTTCAGGAAATTTACCGCTTTAGCTTTGCAAAAGATCTTTTTTTCTTTATCTAATTAGAATTGAAACATGCCTTTCGATCTATTTTCTAAAAATTGATTTTGAAGAAAATAATGGTAAATGTTTGATCCGCTTTATTACAAATCGAGGGGTGAATAAGAAAATCTCGCATAGAACTAATCGTATGAAAAAAAACTGCTCTTTTTCTCTTTCAGTTCGAGCAGTAAAATCAATCAATCAGCATAATTTTGATTTTTTTTTTAGATTTATGATTTGAATTATTTTTTTTTAAGATCAGCAGATCTGCACGGTCCTTGCAAATATCGACAGATCGTAAAGATCCATAAATTGGTCGATCAGTATGATATTTCCGACAAAATGGTGTGTCACTGGGGAATCTTTGCAGTGTCGCGTTTATGACGTCATACACGTTATAAACGTCATTAACGTAACAAATAAAAATAATGAAAAAGTCATTTTTTCTGTTCACTTAGATAAGAGAAATATGTCGTTCATAATTAGTTTGTGATAAAACATGGTATATTGTGATAAATAAGCATACAAAATTTCAAGAGATACTGGGTGAACCTTTCAAGGAATCAAATATGATCCATCCTTCTGAAAAGGATATAATTATTTTTACCAGAATTTTTTATTTGTTGCAGAATCTCGGTTAATGATATTTTATTTTTTATAAGAAATATATTCCTCTACAACTTCATCGTAGATCGTTTTCCCTATCTTAACGAGTGCTTATTAAATTACTTTAAAAATCTGTTTTTGATCTGTTCAGTAATCTAGTTCACTGAGTTGGAATAGGCAGACAAGAGGAAGCCAAGTCCACTTGAGTGTACGAAGAAGGGTTCTCGTACGCAAAACTAGTTTTTACCAAGTTGATCATTTTTTTATAAAAGAAATTTTGGAGGGAAAACTCGAAAAACTTCAAAACGGATAACGAATTCGGCTCGCGGTCGAAATCTTGAAAGCAAAAATCTCGAATTCTCAAGTGTCATAGCTATTCACGATTATACGCGCTTACTGTCTGTTTCAGGATTTTGATCAATTCGAGATTTTGGCACTTTTGAAACAAATTCATATTTATTGAATCAGCATTTATGCTGGAATTCACTAATGCAAAAATTTTGAAAAATAAGATGATCAAATTTGTTAAGTTCATGTAGGGTAAAAATTCATTTTTTCTAATTCGGAATATTTTGATTACGATTTTTATTTTTTCACTGTTTCAAATGAGAAAAAAGAAGAACACGAAGATGTGCAAGTCCCTAAAGACTGAGCCTCTAAAAACATTCAATTTAAATTTAGTAATAGCAGAGTGTGGTGCTGTTTCACGCATCTATTTCTTTCGAAAATAGGGGAGACTGGGGCAAAATTTGTCAAAACGAAAATTTCAATATTCACTATTTTCTAAAATAAAAGAGACTGAAGCTTGAAATTTTTATTATAGATAGTCTTCATGAACCTTCTTAAACTTACAAAGTTTTCAGGGATTCGAGGAAGGATTATGTAAAATAAAAAATATTGAAATTTTGAGCCCTATTTTTGGAATATTTCACTTACAGAAAATATCAATACTGATTAACTCAATTTAAGCACATTTCTCGTTAAGAGAGAGAAAAATTATCTTCGACAAAGTTGTAGAGGAATAAATTTCCTATAAAAATATGTCTATAACGTTTGCGAGAGTAAAACGTCACAAATTATCCGAAGACTGACAAAATTAGCTCCAGCAATTTTGAGAATCTCCACAAAATCGAGTTTTAGAAAATGATTCGAGATAGAGGAAAGTACCTAGTCTTCTGCACTGTTGTAGAACAGTAAATTTCCTATAAGAATATGCTCATTATAAAACTTTTAAGTTTTCTCAGATCTCGTGAAAGAATTAAATATGCATTTTGACAAGTTTTGCCCCAGTCTCCCCTACACATTTTTGGGACAAATCATTCTAGGAATTGTGCTATATATTTTTAGATAGCCAATATCCCAAAGAAATTAACAGGGTCTGATTTATTTGATATATGGCTCATATTCGTTTAGTAAATGAGCGTTGAAAAAAATTTTGTCCGCGTGAAACTACCCCAACTTCTCCTAAAGGATTAAATAAAGCAATTATATTCAAAGGACCTCTAATCGATGATCCTAAGACGGCAATGTATGACAGATAGGGATAACTATATTTATAGCCAAATGTTACACACTAAATAAAATTCTCGAGGATCATCCTAAGTCTAATTGACCCCGTTTACTCAAGAGTACTTCTTCCTGGTATCCTTTTTTTTCTTTTGCTCATCTAAAACTATGAGGAAATATCAAAATTGAGAATTAAAAATGGTTCCGAATTATCCCATCGTACCCTAAAGAAAAAGATTTTGAAAGCACGTGAAGAGTAGGTTCAGAATAAGACAAAAACTTTGAATTAAAAAAAAAACTTGGAATATTCTTTTATTCAAAATTTGTTAAGAAAAGAATTGAAATATCTTAAGTATCGTTCTTCTTAAAAGGAAATTTTAGAATTAATACAAAAAAAACAAAATTTATTTCTTGGGTATCTTGAAGACTTATAAATTATAAACAAAAAATTATCGAAATCGGGTAATTAATTTGGAATACAGGACAAAATCTTAAAGTTTTTTTTTATTATTGATCTATAAACACAGCGGTAATATTTTGGTATAAAACCGTAGATTATTAATTAATTAATAATTTCAGAGAAGGCAAATATTAACTTTTATTTAAAACTTTAAACACCGAAACGGATTTAATTTACTAAGTAATCTGAGACTGCAACTATTAAGTATTATTAAAACTTATACTTATACTTGTATATTATTAATACTTAAATATTTCAGTCTTAGATTACTTAGTAAATCAAATCCGTTTCGGTGGTTAAAGTTTCAAATATAAGCTAATATTTGCCTTCTCTGAAATTATTCAATTTGTCATTTTTTATTTATTTAATTATGTAAAATTTCAAGAATATTTTCTAAGCTATTAAAATTTCGTTGGTAAATTCGTCTTTAATTTTTAAAATCGCTAGACAAGTGTTCTAGAAAACTCATGCATTGATTTCATAAGAATTTTGCACACTCCTAGAGATGAAGAAGTTACTGACTTCAATGAAAGATTTCTTTTACCTTTATTACAATTTATTTCACAAGACGAAACGTGATGTAAAAAAGATCAAAATCCTGTGTTTAAGTAAGAATAATAAGAATCACATATAAACAGAGAAAAAATGTGGTATTTTGACTTCAGATGAATTTAGTATTAAGTATGTTGACTTCCACTTTTTAAGTTTTATATATACGTTGAAAAATCTACGTCTTAATTAGGGGCTACCTCTTAGATCTTAACGACAAGGCCTTAGAGTTAGTTAATCTTTACAGATAGGTATTACTTAAGATCTTAGCGCTAAGATCCGCTTACCCTGTATCAGTTCGGACGGTTCGCACGTAAAAATATCTCAAAGCCCAATTCAAAGTTCAAGCGTATTAACTGTCCCACCCTCCCCTAAGCTAAAAATTAAAACTATTTCATCATTTCATCATACACCGCAGATCCGGAAGAAAATTTGAGAAGGTCCTTGGCATTTTGTCCAAAATATGTTATTTACAGTGATCGCGTGGATATCATAACTTTCCTAAGTTATTATTTATCTCGCTGGATACTGTTGCCAAGATACCACTTTGATGGTACAGCAGATGTGCAAATGTGGAATAAAAGAGGTCACAACTCAATGGTCATGTCTTCTTTTTTTTTGGCAAACACACCTGAGACTTTTTCCTCAAGATTGAGATGTGCAAAAACTAAAGAAAAAAGGTTAATTAGGAGTGAAAGAAGTTCATTGAGAAGATGTCTTATTTAAGAGTTACAATTTTCTTGCATGCGTGATCTTGAATTGATAGGTGCTAATAAGAAGACACAGGCATTCACTATGATATTTAAATTTAATTCGTCGCTCATTAGCACCTCAAAAGCTCAATTGGCAAAATTCACACGCAGCATTAAATAATCATAAATTTATTTGGGAGAGAACAAAGATAAATCAATAGACATTCCGAAAAGGTATTATGTTACAGATTTTACGATTGTGATCAATTCACGAAAAATACGAGATCTTCAGTTTTGAGTTGGAAGTATGAAGAAAAAATATTAATGACTTGATTTTTTTGAAATATTGTTGAGATTTTTTTAGATTGTGTATCTTACAAATTGCATATGATCACTTCGAAGATTGATCTTATCCAATTAAATTCCAATGAATAAAATGTCGAGATATACCAAAAAACACAAGTTCAGAAAGGTTATAAATTATTATAGTCAAGATCACCGATATTGAAGTTAAAGATCATACAAATTTGTACGATTGCAAGATTGCGAAAAAACCATCCGACAATTTTTTGCGGCAAAAAGGATGATGATAAAGCTTGAAGATTTTGTGGAGTGCTCGACCTCATTTTTTGTGAACGACCCAAGAATCTCTCTTCTAAGTATCTTGTTATAGCCATTGTAAAATATAAACCACTTCAGACTTGCTACTAATTTATGAAGAGTAAATTATATAACATATTAGAATAGGATGCTTCTGGAGATGTTACCTATAAAATAGAAAGATTACGGATGGGATATGTTGAAGCTGCGGTTGGACTGGGTCACAAATTGTAACATCAAGATCACCAATTGAATAACTGAATTTTTCTTGACTAATTCGCTGGCTAGTGAAGAAAACATTACTCTTCGAAGTTTTATGAAGGGAAAGGAGGAGGTGTCGTCTTGCGGGGCGTTATTAAAAGTTGGAAATGGATATCTCTTACCGTTTAGCCTCTAGAACAGTGAAGGTCTCGAGAAAATAATAATAAACGAGTACTTTACAGATCAATTCCAATTGAGCAAATCGGTTATGAAATAGGCCCTCAAGACCAAGACCCAGAGGTATCTTTAGACGACATATGCATCTTGCCCCGCATCCAAAAGCGAAAAAAATCTTAAGTCAGTTTCAAAAATAATCCAATAATTACGTGAAAATTAGAAGATGTCCAGCTTCTCTGTCCGGCTTTTAAAAACGAAAAATACAGGAGAACGAATTCGAAGAGGTAAAGTAAAGCAATAACAGAAATACATTAAAACAAATACAATTCAGAAAACAAAATTGGAATGTAAGGATAATATCAAGCAAAAGTAAGAGGAAAAAACAAAGGCTCTAGCACAATTTGTTGAATTCTAGTAATAATATTCAATAAAAAAAAATTAAATTCGATTATTAAAAAAAGGGACAGATAATCCTAACCGGCTTATGTAGGTGAGATTCTTAACGTGAGCTAACTCGGAGTGCATGCAAATTCGATTTGGAGCTAAAGTTGGGAGACGCCATTCAGCTATCTTGAATCAAATTCGTGAAATTATACAAATTTTGTATTTAAACCAAAATATCAAGGATTTGGATGAACTGGCACAAAAGTGTTATATGGGTGAAATGTAGACCAGAATGTTCTCTATAATTTTCCCATAGAACATGATCTCATCGATTACTCAGAAGCCAAGATAAGCGAGGTTTTTTGTTGCTTAACTTGTTTTTTCATCCAGAGTGCCCCAAGTAGTCATTTGTTGAACTTCAACTATATCAAAAAATTGTTGTATTTTGCGAGACTTTCCATTTAAACCCCTATTTTAAGTGTCTTGGTGGAGTAGAGGCAGTCAAATTGGCATCTGAGTGATTTCAAAGCGTAATTATTGAAAAAATCAATTTTTTCACACTTAAATGGCAAAATCGGAGTGATAGCGTAGTCTGAGTGGAAAATGATGTATGGACGAAATGTAGAGACAAATGTCCTCTACAATTATGTTGAAGTAATCATCAAAATCGGTTCAGCGACAGTCGAGATAATTGAGGTTATGTGATATTGAAATTGGTTTTTCGACTGTGGCGCCCCTGGTGTTGGTCCCACGAAGTTCAAATATTCTAGAAAGTTGTAGCATTTGGTGAGATCTTTCGTTTAAGCCCTCATTTATCAAAATCGGTCATATAGAACCGGAGATATGATTTTTTGAATTTCGTGAACTTTGACCCCTCATATCTCCGGTTCTATTGAAACCACAGCGCACATACGCACCATTTTGGAAACGTCCTAGACTGGACTACAACATACTAAAATTTCATTAACTTGCACAATGCCGTTTTTGAGAAAAGTGACTTTGAATTTCGATGAATTTTGACGCTATCACAGCGCCACCTGTGGTGACTTTTTGAACTTCCATCTGAAAGTACTCATTGAGACGAAACCAAAAAGGTAAAATTTAGGTCGCTATGTTAATTAGAACCGGAGATAGAGGCCGGTCAATGTTCGAACTTTGACCCCTTATAGCTCGGGTCAGGGGTTATGGATCGACTTAAGGTTTTTTTTGTTTGATAGGTATAATCAACGGCTACAATATACTAAAATTTCAGCCCGATGCACAATGGAATTTTTGAGTTATTTAACTTATAAGATTTAAAAATTTTCTTTTTAATAATAGCGCCCCTAGCGGTGGTTTTATGAACTTGCGATGTTAGAAGGGGAAGTGGCATTTCACGAGAGATTTCCAAAAAGCCCTCACTTTTTAAATTCTGACAATTATAACCGGAGTTATGGCCATTTTAAGAAATTTTTTTTGGACCCTTATAGCTCGGGTCAGGGGGGTCGGGGGACCTTAAGTTTGGTATTGATGGAAAGCTCTAAGGCCCAGCTATAACATACTAAAATTTGAGCCCGCTCGATGCCATAGGGGCTGAGCTATTGAGAAAACAAAAAAAGGGGGGTCTTCAAAATGGCGGAAGGAGGGGTGGGGGGTGGGGGGTGGGAGGTCAATGCACCAAGTTGCAATTTTCATGCGATATATAACCTTTGCCGAAAACCGCAAGTCGATATCTTTTTTAGTTTAGGAGCTATTAAGCTCCAAAGAGCGGCCTGCCGGCCGGCCGGCCGGGAACGTAAAATAGCCACATATATATTCGTGATCAGGAAGTGGCGAAACACATTTTGGCCAAGTTTGAGGTCGATCGGACGACATGAAATTTTGTTAGGATTATAGTAGGTGAGATTGTTAAGAATCTCACCTAATATTTAGTCAAATAAACAAGTTGGTAAAGCAATCGCATTTGGTCAGCAAAGCAATTGAATATTATTGGCCAATTTTAACAATTTTTATTAATTCTAAATCAAATTTTAGTTGGTAGAATAACACGAATGATTTAAAAATATCATTTTCCGGCATTAAAAAAATTCACAATTGAACACAAAAATATCAATACCCCAGGTACACCTTCTATATCAGCAAAATTTCATGAAATCAAAATTCACATCCTTTTCTTTCTCAAAAACATTTTGAATTATATATTCCATTTTTGCAACCCAAATTAGATAGAACTAAATTGAATTTGGTGTGATGTTTTAACGAAGAAGGCGAGTACGAAAGAGTGGAATAGACATATACAATTTCAATGAGAAAGAAGCGTGAATTTTGATTTCTTGAAATTTTTCTGATCTAAAAGGTGTGCCGGAGGCATAAAAAATCACTTTTAATAGTCACAAAATTCATTTTGTACTTAGCCACTAAAAAAATTACGTTAGGTTAGTATAACATTAATTTTGGTCAGTAAAACAATGATTTTGGTTAGCTAAAAATCTCAATTTGTGCTAAAAAAAAATGTAGTTTCTGAAATATTGAACTTTGATTAGTAGAAGAACAAATTTGGTCAATTATGGCTCCTGCACACCTTTTAGATCAGGAAAATTTCATAGTCAAAATTCATATCTCTTTCTTTCTTAAAAGTTTTGTATATGTATATCCTACTCTCTTGGACTCCTCTTCTTCTTTTGAACATCACATCACATTGAATTAGTTTAGTCTAATTTTGAATTCGATATAAAGTGAAATAGAATTCAAATCGTTTAAGGAAGGGACGCGAATTTTGATTTAATGAAATTTTACGGATCTAAAAGGTATGCCAGAGAAACGCCATTAGAAACGTCAAATTTTCTACTATAAAAATTTATTTAAGAAATTATAAACGTTGATCGTTCTTAATAAATCTATCAATTATGATTTATTACAAAATTGATTAGTCACTGAAAAATTGTGTTTGACCAGCAAAAATCAATTTTGATTAGTAGAAGAACGAATTTGGTCAGTTAGAAACGTCGATTCCCGTTAGAAAAAAAATCAACTCAAATCAGTACAAAGGTTGAATTTTTTCAATAAATTTATCAATTTTGATGTCACAAAATTGTTTAGTCACTGAAAAATTGTATCTGGCTAGTAAAAGCGAATCAATTTTCGTTAGAAAAAAAGTGGCTTTCATTGGTTGAAATGTCAATTTCTATCAGAAAAAATCAAATTAGGTTACTAAAAAATAGAATTTGGTGTCAGTAAATTAACCAATTTTTATTAGTTACAAAATTAATTTTTGGTCGCAGCAAAATTTAGTAAAAATTTAGTGACCAGCAAAAAATTACATTATACTTCAGTAAAAGACCAATTTTTGTCAGTAAAAACAATGCTTTGATTAGTTAAAAATATCAATTTCAGTTATAAGCAATTTTTGTCATTAAAAAATTGAATATTGTCTGTCAAATAATTAACTTTGATTAGTCACAAAATTCACTTATGCCAGTGAGAAAATTTATTTAATTAGTAAAAACTCAATTTTGATTAGTAACAGAAAGAATTTAGTCACTTATGAATCCGGCACACCTTTTAGATCAGGAAAATTTCATAAAGTCGAAATTCGAATCCCTTTCTTTTTCACATATTTTGCATATGACTATCTCATTCTTTTGCATACCAAATTCGACTAAGCTATATTGAATTTAGAGTGATGTTTAAAAGAAGAAGAAGAATGCGAGAGAATGAGATAGACATATGCAAAGCATGTGAAAAAGAAAGGGATTCGAATTTCGACTTCGTAAAATTTTCCTGATCTAAAAGGTGTGCTGGAGCCATTAAGAACATCAATTTTGTGCTACAATGAAATTTTAGTACAGGAAAATTTCATGAAATCAAAATTCATATCCCTTTCTTTCTCACAAGTTTTATATATCGTCAGTTACATCGACCGCTGTTTCGTCTGCGGTTATTTTTGTGTCAGCATTTCCCGCAAGCGGCGATGTCTGTAAGCTTACACCAAATGCAGATACGACAACGGTCAATGCAACCGCGACGATGTGTCTATCTCATTCTTTCGCACTTCAAAGTCGATTGAGCTAAATTGAATTTAGTGTGACGTTTAAAAGAAGAGGAAGAGTGCGAAAGAGTAAGACAGACATATCTAATGTATTTGAGAAAGAAAGGGATGTGAATTTCGACTTCATGAAGTTTTTCTGAACTAAAAGGTGTGCCGACAATGAGTGAGAGAAATCCGAAAAAGTTAAAATAACATTCCGGAAATGTTTATTTTACCCTGCAGTATTGATCAGAAATCAGTGTAAATATTATACTTTTTAGGTGTATTAGGTAGGGGTTAAAGTTACCCATTTTCATGTTACTTTAACCCTTAAAAAGGTGTAAAATTAACATTAAAAAATGTTGATACATTTTTACATCTAAAAAGTGTTAAAATTATGAGGAAAAAAAGTTAATCGCACCCTCGTTTTTTTTCTCAGTGAAGGCATAAAAATGTACTTGACCAGTAAAAAAAATAATTTTGATCAGTTGAAAATATCAATTTCCGTTAGTATAAATAATTAAAATACTCAGTAAATTAATGACTTAAGTTCTCTACACATTGGGAGCAATTTTCGTCTAAAATTGCATTTCTGACAGAATTTTGACGTTTTTTACTACAGCAATGAAGACAATTTCCTTCAAAGAATTTTGACGAATATTGTTAGCAGTGTATAGAGGCCTTTTTGTGATCAAGAAAAAATCGTGTTTGGCAAAAAATCAAATTGAATGAGTAGAAAAAATAGATTTTATTATTATTATTTAATTTAGAGCTTTAAAAGCAATGAAATTGTTATCTAGTATTGATAGATGGAAAACAAATTGTTTTATTTCCCCTGCAACGCTCCAAATTCTAGAAATTTAAATAATGGAGGACTTATACTGATTTTAACTACACTGAGAAAAAAACCGGGGTGTGATTAACTTTTTTTCCTCATAACTTTAACACTTTTTAGGTGTAAAAATATATCAAAATTTTTTAATGTTCACTCTACACCTTTTTAAGGGTAAAATTAACATGAAAAAGAGTAACTTTTACCCCTAATATACCTAAAAAGCATAATATTTACACCGATTTCGGATCAATACTGCAGGGTAAAATAAACATTTCCGGAATGTTATTTTAACTTTTTCGGATTTTTCTCAGTGTAGATATCCCACCTGATTCAATTAGATTTTTTTACAGGATATTCCCAAACACTGTGTAATCCTCTCTCTTTGTATTTCAATAAAAAGCACGCGCCAAAATACTTTTTAATTGCTTTTGCAATTTAGCCTTGTTACCAATGAATAAAAGATTGCGGTGCTTCTGTAGCTGCTTTTATTCAAAATAAAATATAAAGCTAAAAATCAACTATAAACACTTATTACACAATTTGATAGATGAATTTGTTTCTAAGTATCTTTGGCACTTTACAACTTCACACACGTAGGATATCTCACACATTTGTCCTGTGGCTAATTCTCTGTGCAGACCACCGATCATCGATCACTCCGATGGCTGAGCAGAGTGAAAGATCACAAGGTGATCCCTGTTCAAAATTCACAAAAATGCAACTCTCGTAGAAAAATAATGTCTTTTTTTTGTTGTGATCGATGTGTCGCATCTATGAATTTTGATCGCGTGCAATCACCTTTTAGAGACGATCACAAAATGTATAGAGGAGATTTTTGTCGTGAAAGTGATAGACATTGTTGATGTGGCGCAAAATGCGGCCATCCACCAAATGTCTGGCATACTTTGTGGCTTCAACACGATCCCTGGCCAATCCCACCTTGATCAGCCAATCCACGAAGGTATTCCCAAAGAAAACCCTTCGATACGTCCTAATTCTCCATCTCTTATCCTGAGCAATTGTCTTCCGACAACTCTCCAGATGATGCGTCGTAAATTGCTCACAGATATTATTTGTCTCTGTACTCAGACTATTCCATGCCGGAAGCTGTACCACATTTGCCCCATACCAAATCTTCCGCCAGTATTTGATAAAAGGCAGTACTAATTCACCAGTATCGGTGATAAAACACGCCAAAACTATCAATCCCTGCCCATAATTGAGGAATGCATCCAAGAAAGACAATTCCACATAAATTCCCGACATTCCCTCCATCACCAGGGTCCAAATTGACAATGCCAAACCGACAAACATCGAACAGAGAAGAAGAATAAGTAAAACCGTATGCTTGAGAGTCTGATGATCATCAATAGTCTCATCAAATTCCAGAGGTTCCAAACCCCTTCTCGTCTCCTCCTGATACCTCTGAATCAAACCCTGACACGTCTGCCTTGAAGTCCCGGCACAATTAAACTGTGCACTACACAGTCCATTTTGCTGCTCAGTCAGACGCTTGGACACGAGATCTTCAATGTCCAACACCGTTGTCGTCGACTGAGAACAACATCCATCGCTAGAGTGACAATTTGAACCACTCACCTCATTTTCCGGCTCATTCTCAGGACCATCTTGGGCAAAGGAACTCGCATGGGACGTTGTGAGATCCGTTTCTGTCTGAATTAAGTTACTGGTGGAACTTGTGGAGAGATCACCGTCATTCTGCTCGGGCGTTGAAATCTCCTTGGACAGGGTCAGGTACTTTTCGAAACGCTTCTTGTAGCGCTGATGAAGCACCAAACAACCCACGGTAACTAAAACAAAAATAATGTATTTTAAAGAACAATCTGTAAAAATGTTATCAAGCTAATGAATTAAAAAAAAGAAGAATTTCGCTTAATAAAACATCATTGTGACTTAGATTAGTGACTTAAATGCTACCTCAAAATATTTCGCATTATTTACCGATTACCGGTTCACAACCGATTTGAACTGATTCACAAATAATTAAAACTCCGCCCAAAGTAGTTTAGGAGTAATAAAATTGATTTTCTGTTAAAAACTGATTCGTTACCGATTTAAATAATTTAGGGCAGAATCACATTGACAGTAAAATACTCGCCGTAGCCTCACCGTATTTCGTTAATTTACGAATTTTCTTTGCAATTCTTATGCAAATTTTCCATTACCATATTACCTTATCTCATACTCGGTGGCACTAGATGAAAATAATATAAGAAAATTGAAGAAATAAAACGAATATTCAATAAACGGTGAGCAAAAAAACTATACGAGAAATTAATCGTACAGTTTTTTTTTGCTCACCGTTTATCGCATTTTCTTTTTATTTCTTAAATTTTCTTATATTATTTTCACCTAGGGCCACCGAGTATGAGATAAGGTAATACGGTATTCGAGAATTTGCATAAGAATTGCAATGAAAATGCATAAATTATCGAAATACGGGGAGCATTTCACTGTCAATGTGATTCTGCCCTTATAATTGTCAGAAATTCCAAGACCTTTCGAACGAGCCCTTACATGAACCCTTTCGATTGAGAAATACGCTCTCCAGGGTTTTTTAAACGTTTCACCTTGAAAACCTTTATTAGGAGTGATTTAACAGTATTTTCGCATGTATACGAAATATTAAGAAATCTGTAAAACATGATGTTTTAATTTGTTCTTAACGTTTTTTAATATATATTTATGAATTTGAAATGATTTACGAATCGCCTAAACAGACCTGTGCTCGTTAAAAGTCGTGTAATATCGGAAATTTTGTGTTAATAATTTTAATGGAAATTACAGATAACCATACTGATAACACTAATCCCACTCATTCACGGTGCCATGATAGATATTTTTGCGCCAAAAAGACATAACAGACATAAAAACTCATATAGAAAAAAATTGTCTTCTTGATATCTTTGTCGGAAGACGGATAGCTGTTCACTACACACCCTTTTACTTGAATCTTGCAGAAATAAAAAGAAATTAAATGCAAATATTACTTCAATTGGAAAGTTCTTAAATCGTGCGCAATTCAACTGTGAGAGAGAGATAGAGACACAAATAATTCACTTGGCAAACGTCTGGCGGCGCTGCGGTTACAAAAAATCTCTGAAATGCGACAAAATATTTTCTTCTCTATTTTATTCTTATTAGCAGGTCGTGTCCCTTCTTGTAATATGTACTTTTGCATTACTTATTAACCAAAATAGAGTTGTACAAAGGTGTTTTTCTCAAACCTATCCTGAATTTTGGGACAGCTCAAAAGAATATGAGTCTTCTCCAGCTCAAAATTTTATCCCAATGTTTTTGTTGTAATATCGACAATTATTCACGATTAACCCAAATTGTTAAAATGACTTAACTCTAAGGAATTAAACAATTTTCACGGCATTTCAGTGAATTTTCGCGGCATTTTGAAGAATGCCAACAGGCACCACCAAATTCACTTCGGCTTTTCTTTTAGCTTAGGCCTGGCCTAAAAAATTGCCCAAAATATCGTAGGAATGATAATAATTTTAATTGGTTCAAACTTGTCACGCGTTCGAATACCTTTCCAACGAACCCAATTTTAATCAAAATGGTTGAGAAATACGCCCTCTAGAGGATATTTCTTTTATTTGACATTGAACAATTTAGATAAACAGAAAAGTTCATGAAATCAAAATTTCTACACCATGATCTCTAATACAAATTCAATTTAGATTTCTGTGGAAATATTTTGAAGAACTAATGGCTCTGGCACGCCTTTTAAGGAAAATTTTATGAAATCGAAATTCGCATCCTTTTCTCTCTCTCAAACCAATCTCACTCTTTCGCACTCTTCTTTTTCTTCTTTTAAACATCATAATAAATTAAATTTAGTTCAACCGAATTTGAAGTGCAAAAGAATGCGATATAATATATGCGAAACGATTTAGAAAGAAAGGAATGTGAATTTTTATTTCATGAAAATTTCCTGATGTAAAAGGTGTGTCAGAGCCATAAGTAATACTTTAAAAAGAGATGGATATTTTGATTCTATGAAATATATGTTTGATCTAAAAGGTGTTTATAACAACGTAAATTGAGTTTCTCTTGATATGCCTCCGGCACACTTTTTAGATCGGTAAAATTTCATGAAATCAAAATTTCTCATAGTTTTCTTTCTAAAAAGATTTGCATAAGTTTATCTCTGTTCTGTGGACTTAAAAATTGGACTGAACTAAATTTAATTTAGTGTGACGTTGAAAAGAACAGTGCGGAAGAGTAGGATAGCCATATGCAAAGTTTTTAAAAAAGAAGGACGGGAATTTTAATTTTATGAAATTTTCCTGATCTAAAAGGTGTGCCGGAGCCATTACGATCTAAATTGAATTTGTTAACCACATGATCATCGGGACATAAAATTTGAATTCGATTTGAATTCTACTTGGACCAAGACAAAATCAAATTAGATTTGAGAATAGATAAAAGGGTTGACAAAGCCATTGTAATCTAAATTTAATTTGTCTTGATGATCACATAATTACCAAAACAAATTTAAATTGGATAGATAAATATCACTTGATCATTAGGCTAAATTCAATTTAAATTTGAGTTTAAAGGACTGAAACAAATAGATGCAAAACGTTTGAAAGAGAAAGAAATACAAATTTGAATTTCACGAAAATTTCCTGATCAAAAAAGTGTGACAAAGCCATTGTTAATCTAAATTTAATTTTTCTTGATGATCACGTGATTTTTAAGACCAATTTAATTTATATTGATGATGATCACTTGATAATTTACTCTAATTCAAATTAAATTTGAATTTGAAAGAGTAAGATAGACACATAGAATATATTTGATAAAGAAAGAGATAGAAATTTTGACTTCACGTAATTATGTAGATCTAAAAGGTGTATTGGGTGTATTGGTGTCACTATGGCTCCGGCACACCTTCTAGATCATGAAAATTTCAAAAGTCAAAATTTAATCTACCACTAACTTCATAAAATTTTAATTTAGCAATACGACTTTTTTTTTTTGATATTTTGTATGAAATATCCAGTCAAGCCACGCCCATAAAAAATCTGACTGTCTTTTGAACCATTACGGGCATTCAAGGAATTTTTTTTATCTTAATCTGGAACATAAACCATTCTGTAGCTCTTGTAACAATTTTACAAAACACCACTGAGAGAATTCCGAAAAAGTTAAAATTACATTCCGGAAATGTTAATTTTACCCTGCAGTATTGATCCGAAATCGGTGTAAATATCACCCTTTTTAGGTGTATTGGGGGTTAAAGTTACCCTTTTTCATGTTAATTTTACCCTTAAAAGATGTAAAATTAACATTAAAAAATGTTGATATATTTTTACACCTAAAAAGTGTTAAAGTTATGAGGGAAAAAAGTTAATCGCACCCTCTTTTTTTTCTCAGTGACCGAATAAAAAAAGGAATTTTGGAAGGGAGCGATTTACAAAAGTGGGCGTGGTATTACGAAAATTCACGTTTTACAAAATTTTCTGCAAGTTTATTTTCCCTGTGGCTAGTTATTACTGGTAACCTTACAGAAAAACATTGAGTTGAGATGTTACTGCTATAGTTTAATTTACAACTCTGACGTGAAGGGGCGTGGTCAATTTTTAGCAGCCTGTATCTTGGGATCCTTTTTATCAATAAATTTAAGGCAGGGACTACCACTAACGTAAGTGTTTCAGAGGATCTTAAGTATTATTGTCGTCGAACAAGAAAATAAAAATAATTCCTTTATTGATCTCATATTTTGAAATCTTGTAGGCGGAGCTTAAATAGGGATTCTAGAAATTTTTACGGAAATTATATTGTTATGGAAATTCACTTTGTTAAATTGGATAATTCTCTCATTCCATTTAAATTCAATAAAACTCTGTAGGAATTTGTTCTTTTACTAAAAAGTACAAAAAGTATTATGAAAGCAATTTGATTGTTTTCTATTTAAAGAAAATTGCAAAAAAGTGCAGATTCCTACACTGAGAAAAAAGAGGGTGCGATTAACTTTTTTTTATTCATAATTTTAACACTTTTTAGGTGTAAAAATATATCAACATTTTTTAATGTTAATTTTACACCTTTTTAAGGGTTAAATTAACATGAAAAAGGGTAACTTTAACTCCCAATACACCTAAAAAGGGTAATATTTACACCGATTTCGGATTAATACTGCAGGGTAAAATAAACATTTCCGGAATGTTATTTTTAATTTTTCGGATTTCTCTCAGTGTAGTTCTTCTGAACACTGAAAACTTAACATGTTTATCGCTGCAGAAATTCAAAAGCGGTTTTAACAAAGTCTTTACAAAATAGTAACAATAATATCTGTCTTATCAATTCTCGCAAAGTTATGGATATTTAAGTATTTAAATTAACTTACAAATTACGTGACAATATATTAAAAAAAATATACTTCCTGAATCTTTTTTTTTCACAAGATGTTCAATATTTAATTCAGGTTTTAAGATCAATAAAAACACCCAGAAAATTAATTTAAACGACAGACACTTAAAAAGCCATTTTAATAAATTATCTCCATTGCGAAAAAAAACCCAAAAGAGTTTTGATAATTTATCGAGTATTTTGTAAAATGTTAATTGATTATTGCCTTATAATTAGGAAATATTATATTTTAATGAGAAAAAAAAACGTCAGACTCACCTATGAAGCACATAACGAGGAGAAAAACTGCAATAGCCGCTTGGGCATTTCCATACTGAAAACTGGGATTTTTCCTCTCATTCAGTGTAATGTGGTGACTATCGAAAATTAGTAGGAAGGACACAATGAGCGTCGGAAGTCCCCAAGCAATGCCCACAAACCATGGCCAGAGTTTCAGGACAAAACAGAGACTTCGACATTGGAGAAATAGGAGGGTAACAGCTAAGCAGGCGCACCAGAGGCGACTGCTGTAGGTTCCAATTGTGATTAAGCTAAATTGTAAGTACACTAGCCATGCCGGAGAAGTTTCATAGATGGACCACAGTAGAACTCCAATACTGCCCATCAACTGACAAAAAAAAGTCCCAAATCAACTTTCCACTTCCTGCAAATGCATCTTAAATCTCTTACCTGGGATAATACTAAGCAGCTGGTAATTTTGTGTGGCATTCGACGAATCTTCCTGGTGACGCTGAAGAGCAGCAGGAGCCAGAAGCATGCAATTATCGCAGTGACACTGATATCAAATGCCACTAATACTAATTCACTGAGATACTTTGTTGGATTGAGATTGGTCAGAGTGATCATCTTGGCAGAGATCACCATTAGCGGTGCACTGATAAAAGTACAAGCCACCATGCTGCTGGCAATCAAATCCACTTCAGTGTTATACTGCGATGCAATCACAAAAACTCCCGGAGCTGCTGGAATTGTTCCATAGAGAAACCCAAAAGTCCCTAAATCTGTTGTATCTGTAAAATTGGCACCGGCATTCATGACATTGACTGTCTGGCGGATGACAATGGGCAAGACTAATCTGGAAGATTCCAAAGTATCCCACGAAAATTTATTAAAACTTCTCAAGAGAAATTCTTGATAAAAGATTTTAGATAATATTTTATCCATATCAGGTATCTGGTAATATTAAAATATGAAATTTCCCTTAATATTCCGAAGTTAACCCTTTAAGGACGACTGTGACACCGGTGTAATTTATCAAGAAAAAAGCCATGTCCAACTTGTACCGGCGAATACTCCAACTTGTAACACTATGTCCAACTTATATCACTTTACCCAAATAAATACAAATTCCGTATATTATATTTAAAATAAATTTCAAAGAACTTTTTTTCTTAATAAACTGTGCAGGAATTTCGAACTTTTTTTTCTTATTATCTCTTATTATTTTTCTAATTTTTTTTTGAGTTTGATACCAATCATTTTCCAAATTGTTTATGTATATATACTAAATTTTAATGGTATTTTGTTTCAGCTCTCGTAAATAAGAAAACGGTAGTGGAAATTTAATGGTTAGAAATTTGATTAACCTATTTATATTCTTTAACAAATACGAAATTGAACAGATTTTTAGCAGTTTACTTGGCGGTGAACTCTTTAAAACTCTTAATTTTTGTTTTAACTAAAACCGGAGAAAAAAGATCGCATAATTGAAATTATTTGAAATTGTTAGTTGAATAGTTGAAATTGTTAGATCTCAAGAACCAACAAAACAAATATTTTAAGCAGCAAAATAATACCACTTATTATAAAATTAATAAATGGATAATAATTGAACAAATATTTAAAAATCGTGTAGTTACGTATTCTTCCTTTAATTAGAAAAAAAATATTGAGTGAGATTATTGATATTCTCATCTATATTATCCTTTTTTATTGGACATACAATCAAAGAAAAATTGTAACTTCTCTATTGAAAAACTATTTACAATGTTTGAAACGCTTTTCTTTAGGTTAATAAAGTATTTATTTGAGAAAATTCCTTCAAATACTCCACGTAAAATAGAAAAAAATCGGATAATGTCTAGAATTTTCCGCGAAAAACATATCAATTTTTAATTTTACTCTTGAGTGATTGTCTGTATAGCAGTATCTTCTGAATTTCAAATTTTCAACGATCTTTCTATTTTTCTAAAATTGACTATAGTTAGTATATATACAGTGAGTGTCAATAGTTTGTTGCCTAATGGATGTTTGAGAAATCAAGTGAAAAAAATGATAGAAAAAAATACTTTTCCAAATTTTTCTTTTTGCAGATGAGTTCCTTGTAATCCGTAGATATTATTTATAATTTTCAAAAAAAATAATTAATTTTCTTTCATATCAAAAATAATTGTTTTCCAAAAATTGGTCATTTTTGAAAAATCAAAAGTTTGTTGCCTCATTAAAAAAACTAATTCAAAATGGTGAAAACGTGCAACCAACTTTATGTAAACCGGTTACATTTTGAGCTTATTTCATTTGATAGGCATATGGTGGATTTGTACATTTTTAAGGCTGTCAATGGTAAATATATAGGTGTAAAAGTGATGATAAATAACAAGAAATAATCAGTTTTTTGATAATTCATAATTTAGTTTATAATGGCAAATTACAAAAAGTTGAAAGGTGGGATATTGTCCAGAGATACTGCTGGAAGGAATCGGCGTCGCTTAATTGCCAAATTTTATGGAAATTCATGAAAAGTTTGATACGAAAATCATTTATTTTTCCCTCCTTCTAAGTCCGATTACATCCTACGTTCCTATCTCTCAATTCCTCTCCCTATTCCCAATCCTTCCTTCCTTCCATGGTCCTTCCGTCGGGGGCAGGGACTATGTCCCACGCTCCCCTGTGCCCTCCGGTGAGGGCACTCCATCGGTGGTTGGGTGCATGGGATTGGGGGAGGCTTCCAAGTTTGAAGGATGACCCAGGCAGCTCTGGTGTATCGGGAGACCCCTGGGTGGCTCAAATGGGTGGCTGTGGTGCTGGCGGTGGAGTAGCCCACAGACGGAGATGTTTTCTCCTCGAAGGTCCGTGGTGGAAGAGATGGAGCTGGGCAAATTTTTCTCTTAGCACTCCGCAAGTCCTCCAATTCTCTCCGCTTTGGGCGACCTCGTCGCCTCGTCATAAAATCACCACCAATACACTCCGAGAAAATGTTGCACACGCAACACACACCCCGGAGTTACCAAAAAAAAAGAAAAAAAAAAAGATTTTCAAACCCCTAAAGGGACCTTGTCCATATACAAATAACTCAAGTTTCTTGGTTAACAATTTTAAAGATTTTACAATTAAAGATCTTGATAGATAAAGAACAAGGAAAAGAAAATAAAGGGAGTAGCATTGGTGAGCAATTTGTTCCAGAGAAAATGAGTAAAAACAAATAAACTAGCGACTTCGCGATCTCAATCTCAAATAGCCGACTAGGCAATAAGGAATCTCGCGATTAATGGCCGACCTAAAACTTTAGCGCCCGCGAAAGAATTCCATTATTCCAATCGTCCAATTTCAGACAGAAAAGGCGCATTCAACCAGACTTAATATTTAATTAAGGGAAAGAAAGGGAAAACAGACTCCTGATTCCAAGTAAGTGACTAGAAGACATCAAGGATTTCGCCTTAAGTGGCCGTCCTAATAATTTAGCGCCAGCGATAAAACCTGCATGTTCCAATCGTATCACCCAAAACAGAAAATCCATTTTAAAGGAGAAAAATTAAAGAACTTGAAGATAAATATGCTATTTTGTGTGCTAAGATAATAAAGATTTCGAACATAAAGGCCGTCCTAAAATTTTAGCGCCATCGAAATTTCCTAATTATCTCAACAATTATTTTTAAAGTGAAAGAATTCATTAAGAAATTAATTTAAAGATGGATCACCTCAAAATCCGATCACCAAGGATCTAATACGATCTACAAGAAAATTAATAGGACAAATAGTCGCGGCCTAATTCCCCAGTCATCCCGTCTCGGCACCATTATAATTAGAACAGGTACTCAGCTATTCCGCTGAGAAACACACCGCGTACCGACTTCGAAGCGGAAAGGGGAATCTCAGCCGAATTACAGTGTTGGGGAAAAAGAAAGCCTGAAGGGCAAAGAAAAAACCCCTCTTTCCACCGACACTGCCCTAACTGCCTCGAACAATAAATAAAAACGTTCTATTCGAGATTTACAACCTGCTCCAAGGAATGTGGCTGCCTGCGACTGCGGAGACGTGGGTAAAAATTCGCGACCATTAAATTCATTCTAGTCAAAGAATTAAAAATTGATAATCGTTTCGAGGTGTCCAAAATATACGTGACGTCAAATGACGTAGGAGGAGAAGAATAAGGTGTTGGTCAGAAAAAAAAACTGATTGGTATGGCTCTAATGGCAGATACCTAATCAAATCTGCATGTAACAAAAAAAATGTCACTACAAATTAATTCCCCATAAGAGACACTAGCGCTTAGGTGTCCTAAGAGGGATAAAAGAAGGTTGGACAATCGAAATGGACGAACTAAGTTCGGTTCAGCTTAAGGCTGAGTCCATTTAGGTCGATTATCGATGATCAAATTGAACACCCTAAAGGTGGAGGACTTTATTTTAACGAAAGTCTTTCCAAATTGATCGGTGGCCTACCTAACTAATCCTCCGTTCACGAACAAGAAAGTGATGACAAAGAATTAAAAAAAAAACAAAAATTAAATTTTCTCTGTTCTTTGCTCGCCCATGCTCTCTTACAAATTGTAAACTACGTTAATTACAAAATACTATGAAAATTATTTTTGGAAAAAGAGTTGAAAAATTAAATTATTGACCATTACTTTATATGTAATAAGTGCAAGTATTTCTTCTGGATTTAGAATTATAATATTTATAGAATTTTAAAAAATTGAAAAGTACCCTCTATACACGATTTAACACCAAAGACGAATTTCTCCCCGTTTCCGACGACTAGGCCCTTGCATTAAGAACGCATTATAAGACATGCACACCCCCCCCCCCCAGCTCATACCACCAAGACGAGAAATCTCTCCCTCCTCCCGCCTACGAAACGACCAGAATTGATCTAGGCTAGATAGAGGACGACATCCCCCCATATTTCCCAACCTGCTTGATCTTGATAGCAGATCTTGGCCAATGGTTAATGCATTAATGGGGAAATGAGCTAGGAATACTTACATTTGGGGGTTAAAATTTGCTAAGCCACAGCAGAACCAAGTTCACCGGAAAACGAGAAAATCTCAGCCCTTCCACCGAGTCCCAAATATACCCTTGATTTTCCTAAAGAATTTTGTTTTGGGCACTCTGGACTGTACGATTATTTAATTAAACACTCAACCGTAAACTATTCTTGATATATAATTAATAAAAATCATTTTTAGAGGTAATGCAAAAAAAATTGAACTTTAATCAAAAGAAAAAAAATTAGAAATTAAGAACTACTATACCCCAATCAAACAAAAATGCATTAGCATGTGTACCCCCCAACTTATACCGACGAGGTAGGGAGTCTCTCCCCCCACCCACTCTCGAAACGCCAGGACCAATCTAAGTAGAGGATGATGTCCCCCCACTTTCTCCATTTTACTCTGAGGCCTAGGTAATAGATCCTAGTTAAAAATTAATGGAAAACGAGAGCTTTTTTTTTTGTAAAACTTGGGGGTAAAAATTGGCCAAGCCATCTTAGAAGAGGAAAAGAAAGTTTCAGCCGATTTCCCAAGTCCTAAATACACCCAAGTTTTCTTAAAATGTCCCATATTCTACTCTGAGTTCACCTGACTTTGGACTACAAACTGCTTAACCGTAACGAACAATGGCTTACATCAGCCTAGGCACTATAAATCCAATATTTGGAATGCCAAAAATATTCTTACGATCGGGCAAAAAAAAAAAAATCCTAAGACGGTGAATCAGTTTCTTATTGAAACTAATAATTAAATTCCAACGGAAAAATTGGGTATGAATTTTTGATGAATTTGTTCCTCTGCATTGAACATAAAAATTCAAAAACAGGAAATTCTTTCGACCCTTAGGTTGCTAAATTGTTTTTCCAACTAAAATAGGTAGGGAAAGGCTATCCTTCAACTTTAAGTCTCCCTCAATGGAGCAAAAGAAAACGAAAAAAGATCTCAAAAAAAAATTAAGAAGAAAAAATAAAAATTACTCATATTCGAAAGAAAAAAAAAGAAAATTTAGAGAAAATCCAGAAAAACTACTTGTAATAGAAAACTTTACGGAAAAAAATCTAACTAAAAAATTGTATGAATATTTTACGCTAATTAATTACGCAGAAGGCGTAATAAATACAACGCTCTTCACCACGGACGGGCTTATCAATGACCACCGTTAATCCCTCAAAAAGTTGCGCACCAAATTGCCCAAAAATGCACTATTAAGAGCCAACAAATATTCCATGGGATAAACAGAAATACTCACATATTTCATTTGCTCGGGCGCCAAAATGATACGAAAATCATTTATTTTTCCCTCCTTCTAAGTCCGATTACATCCTACGTTCCTATCTCTCAATTCCTCTCCCTATTCCCAATCCTTCCTTCCTTCCATGGTCCTTCCGTCGGGGGCAGGGACTATGTCCCACGCTCCCCTGTGCCCTCCGGTGAGGGCACTCCATCGGTGGTTGGGTGCATGGGATTGGGGGAGGCTTCCAAGTTTGAAGGATGACCCAGGCAGCTCTGGTGTATCGGGAGACCCCTGGGTGGCTCAAATGGGTGGCTGTGGTGCTGGCGGTGGAGTAGCCCACAGACGGAGATGTTTTCTCCTCGAAGGTCCGTGGTGGAAGAGATGGAGCTGGGCAAATTTTTCTCTTAGCACTCCGCAAGTCCTCCAATTCTCTCCGCTTTGGGCGACCTCGTCGCCTCGTCATAAAATCACCACCAATACACTCCGAGAAAATGTTGCACACGCAACAAGTTATACATAAAATGGTCAAATATTATAGTTATGAGGCACGAGTACATCTGAAAAACGCTACTGGTAGACCCAGGGTTTCGACTCAGAAAGTCGATAACCGCATTCTAGGTATCTCTGATAGTAACCCCATGATGTTTGCTTCAAAAATTCAGAGTCGGCTGGTTACAGAAGGCATACAGGCTTCAAAACCAACCGCAATTTAATGAAAGTGGTAAGAATAATTACTTGGTTTGCAGGTTTCCATTGGTAAACAAAACCAATCTGGTTAAAAGGTTGTAAATTCACTTGGAGCATGCTAAAAACGTAAAAATACAACCTCTTACGCAGTTTGGTTTTACCTACCAATGGAATCTTGCGAGCCAAGTACCTATTCTTATATTTTCTTTCATTTTGAGTTTGATTTTCGAAGCATTTGAAGCCTGTATGCCTTCTGTAACCAGCCGACTTTGAATTTTTGAAGCAAACATCATGGGGTTACTATCAGAGATACCTAGAATGCGGTTATCGACTTTCTGAGTCGAAACCCTGGGTCTACCAGTAGCGTTTTTCAGATGTACTCGTGCCTCATAACTATAATATTTGACCATTTTATGTATAACTTTTCATGAATTTCCATAAAATTTGGCAATTAAGCGACGCCGATTCCTTCCAGCAGTATCTCTGGACAATATCCCACCTTTCAACTTTTTGTAATTTTCCATTATAAACTAAATTATGAATTATCAAAAAACTGATTATTTCTTGTTATTTATCATCACTTTTACACCTATATATTAGATGAGATCATATATTCTGTCAGTAGAAGAGGTAAAAAGTTTGGAGTGGTATATCTCAGCTCCTGATGAACATAATTGGATGAGTGAACTATTGTTGGAAAGCTTGGTTCATTAGCTTTTAGAATCTGGTATACTTAATCTGCTATGGATAAACCATGGTCATCCAGAACCATTTATGTCGAAGAAGACACTTTTTGCAACGTCTTTTTTGACCATTCACTGCTGGGACCGAGTGACCCATAATTCTCGCACTTGGACTGTTCGTTAGAGGAACTCAAAGGGTATAATTTGTAGAAGAAACTTTTTTTTTGGACATCTTACTTTTTTTTATTCATCGACTTTTGCAAGAATTTTAACATTTTATACGCATAGAAAAAAATGACAGAAATCCTTCTATCTCATTTTCTGGACAAACTAATGAAGATATCGACTTGGAATGTTCTAAGTACTCCCCCATAAGTTGATCCAAGGAATCCAAATATCACATCAATTTCATCCCCACGTCTATCCTTCCCCTCCAGAAACCACTCTTTTAGGATTTTTGTAATTTTTCCCTTGCGTGTAAAATGTTAAAATTCTTGCAAAAGTCGATGAATAAAAAAAAGTAAGATGTCCAAAAAAAAAGTTTCTTCTACAAATTATACCCTTTGAGTTCCTCTAACGAACAGTCCAAGTGCGAGAAAAGTAGGTCACTCCTGGTCCCAGAAGTAGATGGCCAAAAAAGACGTTGCAAAAAGTGTCTTCTTCGACATAAATGGTTCTGGATGACCATGGTTTATCCATAGCAGATTAAGTATACCAGATTCTAAAAGCTAATGAACCAAGCTTTCCAACAATAGTTCACTCATCCAATTATGTTCATCAGGAGCTGAGATATACCACTCCAAACTTTTTACCTCTTCTACTGACAGAATATATGATCTCATCTAATATTTACCATTGACAGCCTTAAAAATGTACAAATCCACCATTTGCCTATCAAATGACATAAGCTCAAAATGTAACCGGTTTACATAAAGTTGGTTGCACGTTTTCACCATTTTGAATTAGTTTTTTTAATGAGGCAACAAACTTTTGATTTTTCAAAAATGACCAATTTTTGGAAAACAATTATTTTTGATATGAAATAAAATTAATTATTTTTTTTGAAAATTATAAATAATATCTACGGATTACAAGGAATTCATCTGCAAAAAGAAAAATTTGGAAAAGTATTTTTTTCTATCATTTTTTTCACTTGATTTCTCAAACATCCATTAGGCAACAAACTATTGACACTCACTGTATGTTCTTATAGAGATAAAACCGGATTCTGAAAGCGACTAAAATTCTCTTATCTAATTCTGTAATAATCGAAAAATCAAAAAATCTTCAAACTGCCATTAAAATAGCGGAAGTGCGAATTGTTTATCAAACATTGCGAAAATATCATGAATATTTGTCAAGGTTCTCAAGTATTGCAAAAATGTTACAAAAAGACTCGTCAAATCCGAAAACAATACCAAATTAGTGACTAAGAAAACTTTTCTTGGCGAAAACGCGTAACCTCTTAATATTTAATATGCCTTGTCGCTTGAAAAATGGTTCGAAAAATCACAAAAAATACAAAATGTAAAAATATTGAAAAAAATAAATAATAAGAATTGTTGCAGAATAATATTGCAGAGAAAAATAAGGTAAAAATTAACTTTACACCATTTTTTCTTTTCCGAGTTCCTGTTGAAATTTTACTTATTATTTTCAAAAAAAAAAGCGCAAATTATAAATGAGAATTTTTGAATTTTACTGAAAAATATATATTGATATGAATAAAATAATCTTTGTCGAATCAAATAATCTCCGAAAATTCACTTTAGCATTATTTGACAATTTTCAAAAATTTATGAGAAAATATTTATACGTATTTATAATTGAATTGGTGCAAATGCAAAGGGCTTTTTTTTAAAGTTTTTTACTGTAATAAAATATTAAAGAGAAATTTGGCATGAAATGCCGTTGCAGTTATTTAAGTGTTAAGAGGAGTCGCGACGAATAAATCAAAGCTTATAACAATGTTATTTAATTGTTTATTCATTCATTTAATTTATAATTACTTCAGTATTCAGTTTTTTTTGCGACCAAAAACAACGCGCGGAAAGCCAAAAAGCGATTTCCACAAAGAGGTTCCACACGAAAATCTCACCTGATTTTCTCCGACATTTGTGGATACGGAGAGAAGGCAGGTGGAAAAAATAGGCGAAAATGTCACGAAGAGAAGCTCGCGTAAAATCTTCTCTCACAAAGTGGAAGATACGGCTCTTGAAGTATGTTATGTCAATTTGGGACCCTCTCATCCTTAAAGGGTTAATCCTTAACCCTTTAAGGACGAGAAGCTTTCCGCTGAGCGAAATTCAATGAAATCAATTTTCCCTCGATATTTTAGCCTAAATAACAGATTTATGGTTAGAAAAAATTTTTCCTATCCCTAGAAGTCCTGGAAAACTATGGGTCATATATGACCCAATCGTCCATAAAGGTAAAAGCACAAAATTTTCCAGACGACTAGTTTACTCGTTTGCTCTGTTATTTTTGAAGGATAAATAACTTGAATATATTTGTAATAATAAAAAAAATTAGAGTACGAGTAAAAATTAAAACGATCAAAAATTAATATAAAAAAATATCTCATTCAATTTTTTATCTTAAAGTATCTTGAAGAGTGGTACACTAAAACAATAATTTTTATGAAAAAATGTATAATTGTTTACTTCAGTTTTAATTTTTATGATATTCATCGAAACAATTTCGAGTACTTGTAACACAGAGATAAATGTCGCATGCCTCACAAATACAATTGGTCTTATAATCCTTTTTTTCTAATCAATTATCCGCACCACATCGTTTCCAATTCTCGCAATCCCGAGAGTATATAAGCGATTGCAGTGTATAATGCAATTGGTTAAGGTCGTGTAGCATGTCTAGCAGAGCGTGGCCTCTAATAGCTCGGTTGGTAAAAAGCACTCGTTTAGAAAAAATGAAGTTTTATTCGGAATCCAATTTCTCTATTATTTCTATGTTGTAGGAGGATACCTTTCAATGATAGAAGTACTTTGCAATTTTTTTTTAATGTTAGGATAAATTTGTTTGCATTAAGCTGGATTCACATGATGAAAAGTTGCATAAGAAATTTTGCTTCGTAGTTCTCAATTTAATTCCCAACTGTTCCCAATTGCGTTTGAATCAAAGTGCGCGAAAGAAGCAGTTGTCAAATCAGCTGTGCGGCGCGTCAAACATTGGTTTTTTGTTCGCGAAATGGTGAAAATTTGTGAAAAAATGTGGAAAATACGGGCTACAAAGTGTTTCAGATGTGCCCTCTCCTCTCCCATCATATCAGTGTTGTGGACGAGTTTGGTGTGACACTGAAGGATGTGCCTCTCACGGGAAAGCAGCAGCAGCAGCAGCAAATTGGGAAACTCCTCTGCTACTCTACACCAGAGATGATGTGAGGAGTCAAGGATCTCCAGAATCCGAGAGAGACCTTGTAGGATCAAATGGTGAGGAATCTGCTGCGACTTTATGCCATCTCATCTCCTCCAAGAACCCTGCCACATTACGCTAACGATGTGCTGAAACGAGGATGTCCGGAGGATCTTGAGAGATCAGATGGCGAGGGATCTTCTGTGGCTGTGGCATCCCATCAGGACATCTTCTTCTGCAGGATCCTGGGAAAGTATCTCACCAACTGTGATAAACAAGTAAGATATTACAATCATTATTTTAAAAATGGAAAGCCAGAAAAAATAGATCCAAGGGGCAAATAATTTGTTGGATGTGGTGTACAAAGAAATGTTGAGTCTCATATAAAAATTCTGGAAGTGTTAAAGAACTTATCAAGAGAAATAGTGTACACATTATTGGAATTTTGAGACTTCCAAGTGTTAGGGGGTTTCTCAATCAGAAAAATAGTAGTACATTTTTGGATAATGGCAATATAAAAACGGGTTCAATGATTTAGTTGTAGTTTGCGAAAAACACCTGAGCAAAGTTTCGGGGGCTTACCAACTAGAAAAAATCTCGAATAAAAATTTAAAAAAAAATATAAAATATAAATCATTATATTTTCACAATAATTTTGACATAAATGAATTCTCTAGACTTCTTCTTAATCTTTATTTCACGTTTTCTTCTGTATCGCTATAATATATGTACACATTCTTTGGTTTTTTTTCAATCGCACAATAAAAAAAATAAAGGAATTTTCTGGCCTTTCCTTGTCATTATGTTATAAAAAAAATATATCGATATATTTAAAAATTGCTGTTTTTCTTTTGCAGGAAACCGAAACCAGAAGTGACAACGAATTGCACTACAAAAAGAAAATTAAAAAAATTATATTTTTGTAATTTTATTAAAATAAATTTTTCAATTTATGTTTTTTTGTTTATTATTTAAAAAATATGTTATCAAGTGAATATGAAGAACTACACAAAAAGAAAAATTTCAATTGAGAAAAGGATTTTTAAAATGAATGCTATTGCAGGTAAGAGCAGATTTATTTTATTGTACTTATTTTTTAGAAATTATTAGTTCTAAAATCTCAAATCGATTCTAAATATTACTATCCTCCAGTAGATCTTGAAAAATTTGAAAATCTATTTGAAGATCCAAAAAAAAGACTTTCTTTCTTAATACTTTCGCAAGGTAGCTGAAGTTGCATCCTGTTTGAATTTCGAAGTGCTCAAGTGTCAAGATATGATGGTCTCAATATTGTTGCGATGCTTACTGTTCTTGTCCAATTAGTCAGTCACTCCATTATCACTGAGTAACTCTTGTGCCAGCTTTTTAGTGTGATATTTGATAAAATTTTACAACATTGTTCGAAAATTTAGTATGAAAATTCGAATTTGAATTTGAATTCCTCGAACATGAACGACTTTTTGTGCAAATATAGTTCCATTTCCCTTTTATCCAGGACACTACTTGTGCTTGGGCTCAATATGATTTAAGTTGCGAAAGAAGTTCTTTATAGGATCAATTCTAGAAAGCTTCTGGAATTTTTTTTAGAAACAAAATATAATATTAAATTTTTGAAAATCTAGGATTTATTTTAGAATGTTTCCAAAATCAACCAGGAAACTTTGTGGATTGGGTGTCAGCATAAACGGATAAAATTATATGTAAACTACGCACTCGTATAGCTCAAACCAGTGCTATTTAAGCGTAAAATTTGTACTGCTTAAGCTTGAAATTATCTAAATTGTGTGTAAAAACGCGCCACAGCTTACCCATAAAACGGTTGAGACGGTTGAGTACATTCATAAAGCCAGTATGAATTTAAGCATGACAGTATTCAGATCACATATATCATCCGAACAGTTTAAGCATAGAACTATCTGACATAACTAAATCCCAGCGAATCCTTTACATAATCTTATCCATTTTATGCTTAATTTACATACCTTTGACTAAAGGTGAGAGGCCATTAAGTTCGTACATAGCCAAATCAATTCCTAACAAACTACAAACTCGTTCGGTACCACTCATAAAATATAACTTTTCGATGGTTTCTATGTAGATATTTTTATTGTAAGGTATTTACATGTATATTTATTGAAAATTTAACTATTTGTAAATTTATATTTCAGTTCACGCGTAATTATTTTCAATAAAAATTATTTGTGACGTGTAAGTTATCTCGCGAATTACGAGAGTTTCCACGCATTTCAGGAGAAATATCTGCATTTTGTGAGTGCCAGAAAACATTAAACCGTGCTTGTAGTGTGTCGTGAACTGAGTTAGTACTCATACAAAGCTTTCTGAATTTTAGTCGTAGGTGTGTTCAGAACAGCTGTGTAAGTTATATGAATAATCTTGATTAATTTGTACTTAAAATCAGCGGATTTACACAGAACCTTATGCGATTTGTGCTGAATCTATGCAGCTTTTACATAAAATTTAAATTTTTTTGACTTCATTTGTACCGGTTTATGCACAATGTTAACCGTTTTATGATATAACTGTGTGGGTTTACTCGTAATTTTAACCGTTTTATGTTTAGGCCTGTACCTACACACTAGGAGGAAAAAAATTCTTTTCTTTTTTTTAAAGAAGAGTTCTCCGTTCATGGTACACTGTTAAAAATAAAAAGATCATGATCATATTGATGCAAATTGGATCCTTTTGCAAAGAATGAATCAAATTTCAAACTTTGAATGCACATTTATCATAATAAAACATATTAGGCTTTGCAGAAGTTATGAACAATTTTTTGTAAATTGTTTTCTGACCGATTTTCAGAAAATTCTACAGTAAATCCTGAATTTCTAAGGTTAAGAATATAAAACTCTAATATTAACCCTTCACATTATGTAGAATAAATCCCATTATTAAAAAAAAATAAGCGACTTCTTTTTTAACTTTAATCACATTTAGCATCGATTTGAGATTTTAGAACTAATAATTTCTAAAAAATAAGTACAATAAAATAAATCTGCTCTTACCTGCAATAGCATTCATTTTAAAAATCCTTTTCTCAATTGAAATTTTTCTTTTTGTGTAGTTCTTCATATTCACTTGATAACATATTTTTTAAATAATAAACAAAAAAACATAAATTGAAAAATTTATTTTAATAAAATTACAAAAATATAATTTTTTTAATTTTCTTTTTGTAGTGCAATTCGTTGTCACTTCTGGTTTCGGTTTCCTGCAAAAGAAAAACAGCAATTTTTAAATATATCGATATATTTTTTTTATAACATAATGACAAGGAAAGGCCAGAAAATTCCTTTATTTTTTTTTATTGTGCGATTGAAAAAAAACCAAAGAATGTGTACATATATTATAGCGATACAGAAGAAAACGTGAAATAAAGATTAAGAAGAAGTCTAGAGAATTCATTTATGTCAAAATTATTGTGAAAATATAATGATTTATATTTTATATTTTTTTTTAAATTTTTATTCGAGATTTTTTCTAGTTGGTAAGCCCCCGAAACTTTGCTCAGGTGTTTTTCGCAAACTACAACTAAATCATTGAACCCGTTTTTATATTGCCATTATCCAAAAATGTACTACTATTTTTCTGATTGAGAAACCCCCTAACACTTGGAAGTCTCAAAATTCCAATAATGTGTACACTATTTCTCTTGATAAGTTCTTTAACACTTCCAGAATTTTTATATGAGACTCAACATTTCTTTGTACACCACATCCAACAAATTATTTGCCCCTTGGATCTATTTTTTCTGGCTTTCCATTTTTAAAATAATGATTGTAATATCTTACTTGTTTATCACAGTTGGTGAGATACTTTCCCAGGATCCTGCAGAAGAAGATGTCCTGATGGGATGCCACAGCCACAGAAGATCCCTCGCCATCTGATCTCTCAAGATCCTCCGGACATCCTCGTTTCAGCACATCGTTAGCGTAATGTGGCAGGGTTCTTGGAGGAGATGAGATGGCATAAAGTCGCAGCAGATTCCTCACCATTTGATCCTACAAGGTCTCTCTCGGATTCTGGAGATCCTTGACTCCTCACATCATCTCTGGTGTAGAGTAGCAGAGGAGTTTCCCAATTTGCTGCTGCTGCTGCTGCTTTCCCGTGAGAGGCACATCCTTCAGTGTCACACCAAACTCGTCCACAACACTGATATGATGGGAGAGGAGAGGGCACATCTGAAACACTTTGTAGCCCGTATTTTCCACATTTTTTCACAAATTTTCACCATTTCGCGAACAAAAAACCAATGTTTGACGCGCCGCACAGCTGATTTGACAACTGCTTCTTTCGCGCACTTTGATTCAAACGCAATTGGGAACAGTTGGGAATTAAATTGAGAAATAAAATCATGCTTATGAAAAAGTTCTATGCAAAAGTACATAAGTCTCAGCCAATCAGATTGCTCCATTTTGGTTTATGTATTTTTTCTTATGCACTTTTTCATCATGTGAATGAGCCCAAAGCTTAGAAAAAAAAAGTTTCGAATCATGAAAAGGTTGGATATAATGCATAAATCCTGAAGTTTTTCTGTTTACGTAATTAAAGAACTTTCGTAAGAGATTTAGATTATATATTTTTCACTTTGGATAAAGTTATCCAAGTTAAATTTTCATTATTTCTTTCACAACTTTGGATAAAAATAAAAGAACTTTATTAAATAAATTGATGATCTGTTTTTAAAATTTCAAAACGTCTATCTTACAATAATTTTTCGCACTTTGGATAAAGATATGATTTTATCCAAGTTCCACTAATTTGATTTTTATTTTAAATGAAAAAATCAATTGTTTCCTAAATAATAGATATTTGTAATTTCTTTTAGTTACGACATATCTATCCAGCAATTTTCTGGTAAGATTATCAAGATTTTTAATTCTGTCATTCTTGATTCATATTTATCTAGAATAGTCGTTTATCTAGATTTGTTTCTTTAAAAAAAATGCAATTAGTGTCCTTGTTAATTTATCCTTAAGAATCACTTTGGAAAATTTGGATAATTTTCTTACTGTGGATAAAGATTTATTTTATCTAAAGTTCTAGATAAATTCAATTTTATTTTAAAATAACGACAAGTTTTATCCAGAACGTTATCTAATTTAACCGTTTGTTTTAATAATAAACGCATCCTTAGCTAATCATTTGCAAAAAAATGCAAATACAAGGAAAATGCAGATAGCATAGTTGCTGATTCAAGAGAAATGATTTTTATGATACTTACAATTTAACGAGGATCAAGATGCCAGGAATAAGGAATCCAGGTCCCTGGAGCTTATGGGCCTTCCCCACCATTCTCAATCCCAGCAGGAAAAGAGCCGTTGCTGAGAATGAATTTCCCAGTATCCTGAGGACTCCCATCAGGAGGTCAGGAATGCCATTGGGAAATGCTATGCCCCCAATAACTCCCAGCACCGTCATTAGGAGGATGGGATTGAAGAAGACAGACTCGATGAATTTTGCCACAGTGAGAATCCTGCCCCTTAGGAAACGATTTCCCGTGGATTCTTCAATTCTCGGGCATCCTACAGATCTAACAGGTTGTTCTTCGACGGACTGCTGCCTCCTAGCCCTCATATTGGACATTTCCATCATCACCAGGCCAATGGGATTGAGAATGGCTAAAGAAATTGGTGCTACTAGGTAGAGATATGCTGCATATTCTGGATGAATTTTCTCATACAGTGCCACAACAATTGGATATCCAATGGCAAAATCATTGCTCTGAGTGCAGAAAATTGCCAATAATCCGGCTCTGCCGAAATTTAAGGGGCGCACAACTAACAGAGACACTGTAACCACGGCAAAGAAGACAATTGCCTTGGAAATGAGGATGGACAGGAGAAAATTCCAGTTCACTGTGTTCCACTGCAATTCAGCCAGGGACAGAAAAATAAGTGAGGGCAGTGCAAAAGTCCCCACAAATGTGTTCAATCCCTTGGATTCTGCATTTGAGATGATATTTAGCCGGCCGGCCATATATCTAAAAAAAACAAAAACCAATTGACAAAGTCAATTGCAGAAATGGCAGAAACTATTTCCAAGGTCTCAAATCATTCGGAATTCGTTCCGATTTTCATCAACAGCGAAAGGTATATCCTTGAGCAATTGTTAACTCTTGTCCATTCACGGAAATACTCTCTCATTCACACCCAAACCCCATCATCACGCTCAAATGTACTCTATCTATTACTAATCTCATCAATCTCATAATAAAATTACTCAAGTTCAACATACTTTTATTTTATCGATCGCAAATGCTGATTATAAGAAACTTCATGGAATCAGTGTGCAAATACACACATTTTATGACTTTTTCGTACGTGCTATTTGCTGTTGAAATAATGATTAAAAAAAAATGTTAATTCAACTTTTTCTTAGTGAAACCGCACGACAAATTTACAATACCGATCACTTTAAAACACGTAACAGGGGACAATTTTTCAATTCAATAAAAAAGAAGTATAGTCATCATTCGTTGAATATGACGAATTAACTTGGAGAGGAAAAATACAAAATATGGTATTATTATTTTTTTAGCAAATCTTTGCCAATTATTTGCAAACAAATATTTAAGTTTGACAATTGGCAAGATAATAAAAAGGAAAAATATCAGTAGATAATAATCCATCATTACAGGATGATCTCAATTTTTTTAACATTTTTTTTTATTATTCAGAGTTTTTTTTGTATATTCCGCGGTTCAGTAAACTATTACCGACTGGGCTCACTATTTGTAGAATAGGAGAGGGGGATGGGATGCTTAAGAGCCTTTCGACTAATGTCTTTTTTTTTCGTACGTAAAATAATTTCGAATTGAAGTCCAGAGAGAGCCAATTGAACTGCACCTTTCTTTCAAAAAATGGGTGGCAAAGCGTTCTAAGCTTTGCGAAGCTCGAACTATACAGTAGACTCTCTCTCAATCGGGAATATGGGGCAAAATTTCATCCGGTTTAGCGATAGAATTGAGCGTCAAAGAATTTTTGTAAAATCCACAAAAAGCGCTCAATTATAAAGAATCACGATAAAATAGGAAGAACTACAGCGAATTTGAGCGAATTAGCTTCATAACTAAACGTGAAAATTGTCAACAAAATTTGTCGCCCGATTGAAAAAGAGTCGATTGTGTGAGAGTCTACTTTAACTTAAATGCTATTACCTCAAAAGTACTTTCGCATAATTTGCCGTAACCGATTTACAGAATCGATTGAATCACTCAAAAGATCCCCCAAAATAGTTTTAAAAGTAATTGGATTGATTTTCAGATAAAATTTTTTTATCGGTTATGAACTGGTTCCTATTGGACCTATTGGAACCTATTGGAACCGGTTTAGTTTTGTCGGAAATTCCAAGACCTTTCCAACGGGCCCAAACATGACCCTATTTGCTTGATAAATGCGCACTCTAGTGTCTTTTTAACCTTTGACCTTGAAAAACCGTTATTAGGAATAATTCAATGGTATTTTCGTCTAAGGACGAAATGTCCGCCTGGGTAATCTCTAAAACACATACAAAAATTAAAAAAAAAATCGCACATGATAATCAAGGCCAAAATACTGGCAATTTATAGCAAAATTTTTAGGTTTAGTTCTCTTTTATTTCGAAAAATAATGAATTTTAAAATTTTCAATTTGTCATATTTTGCTGCTGTTTTCCCTATTATACGGGACATCGAATTTGGCGAATTTAGTAATCGGAATTTAAAGGGCATTCTTTCTAAGAGATTAGTTATTCAAATGGCGTGTTTAAAAAATTTATACACATTTTCAACGTATTTTTTGCCACACAATTTAGTGTTAACACTCGTGACTTAGACTCAAAAGTACTTTCGAATCATTTACCGTTTACCGTAAATCTTACCATCTCTCAAAAGATCCCCCAAAATAGTTTTAAAAGTAATAGGATTGAATTTCGGATAAAAATTTTTTATCGGTTATGAACCGTTTCATTACCGATTGGAACTGGTTTAGTTTTGTCGGAAATTCCAAGACTTTTCCAGCGAGCCCAAACATGACCCTATTTGCTTGATAAATGCGCACTCTAGTGTCTTTTTAACCTTTGACCTTGAAAAACCTTTATTAGGAATGATTCAACGGTATTTTCGTCTAAGGACGAAATGTCTGCCTGGGTAATCTCTAAAACATATCCAAAAATGAAAAAAATCACACGACGCGTTTTCGAGCAATCCCAAAAAAAGTGGTTTTAGAGGGGAAAGGGAGGGATACGGGAGAAATGAGGGGCATGTTAACGATCCTTGGGTCGAGTTATGGGGAAGTCCCTCGAAGGTACAAAGTGTCTATCTCTAACCTTTTGGCCTCTAGGTCTAGTAAAGCACGGACGTACAGACACACGGACGGAATGACAAATAAACAGCGCTACGTCGAAAAAACTCAAAACTTCAGATTTCCAAAATTCTACCAAAATTGCTCTTTAGAGAGTAAGGAGTCAAAATGTATTAGATGAGAACATAATTCGTGTCAGTAGAAGAGATAGAAAGTTTAGAGTGGTACATCTCAGCTCTTGATGAATATAATTGGATAAGTGAACTATTGTTGGAAAGCTTGGCTCAATAGCTTCTGGAATCTGGAGGGGAATTCTGTAATGCTCTGGCAATGCCATATATGACAAATTGGGTTAGAATCTTAGGAGAGCTTTTTCGAAAATGCGATTCTGTAGCTGTGACATTGCCATTTCAGCTCACGTGGCATTGTCAGAAGTCACATATTTGAGTTTTCTGGCAATTCAAATGACAATGAATTTTATTGAACAAATCAACCAAGACGTACTGTATTTTCATAAAATCATCAAATAAAAGGATTTCATTAAAAAAATCAATGAATTGCATTTTCGAACTCATATGATATGACAAAAAAAGCTCGATTGGCATTGTCAGGTTTCGAACTTGTGTGACAATGCCATGAAAATTATAGAATTATCCTACTGGTATACTTAATCTGTTGTGGATAAACCATAGTCATACAGAATCATTTATATCGAAAAAGTCACTTTTTGCAATGTTATTTTTGAAAATCTACTTCTGGGACTTGTAGGGGAATTCTGTAACCGTGTCACAGTGTCATATGACTGATTTAAAATTTTTTATGTGATTAATCCGGAAAAAGTAATTATTAATCAGACTTATATCAGTTACTTAAGGTTCTTAGAGCTCCTTCCAATGGTCATTCGATGCTCCACTGGACTTTTATGTTGCCCTGTTCCCGAATTTTACAACACAGATTTGTTTTATATGACATTGTCATACTGTTACAGAATTCTCCTTTTGGAGTGGCCCACGATGCTATCACATGTACTGTTTGTTAGAGGGTCTCAAAGAGTATAAATTTGTTGAAGAAACTTTTTTTTTTGGACATCTTATTCCCATACTTTTGGGAATATCTCAAGAAATAAACCATCGATCCTTTTCATTTTTGGATATGTATGACCAAGGCGAAATTTTTGGCCTCAGACATCAATAACTTCCAGACTGTGGCGCCTCTACCGTTGGTCAAACGAAGTTCAAATGTTGTAGAAAGTTATAGCGCTTTGTGAGACCTTTCATTTGCACCCTTATTCGTCAATTTCGGGCAAACAGAACCGGAGGTATGACGTTTTGAATATCCTGAACTTTGACCCCCCGCCCATATCACCGGTTCTATTTTAACTACAGCGCATCCACGCCACTTTTTAGAAATTTAATAGCCGAGACTACAACACACTAAAATTCGATCAACTTGCACATCGTTTTTGAGAAAAATGAGTTTGAATTTTGACGCTGTGGCAGTGCCACTTGTGGTGACTTTTTGAACTTTCATCTGAAAGTACTCATTAACACGAAACCAAAAACCCAAAATTTAGGTCAAAATGTTAATTAGAACCGAAGATACAGGCCGGTCAATTTTCGAACTTTGACCCTTTATACAGAGGCGTGCAAGAACCGTTGAAACCGAATAAACGTCAAATAAAACATGTACGTCAATGGTCAAAACGCTACCAGAACAATCTTATTTTGACGTTTATTCGGTTTCAAACGGTTCTTGCACACCGCTGCTTTATAGCTAAGGTCAGAGGTCATGGATCAACTTAAGTATTTTTTTGTTTGATAGGTATAATCAGCGGCTATAACATACTAAAATTTTAGCCGGATGCACAAAGGAATTTTTGAGTTATTTAACTTAGAAAATAGAAAAATCTTCATTTTAATAATTGAGCCCCTGGCGGTAGTTTTATCAACTTGTGATGTTAGAAGAGGAAGTGGCATTTCATGAGGGCTTTCCAAAACGCCCCTAATTTTTAAATTCTGACAAATAGAACTGGAGATATTGTCATTTTAGGAACTTTTTTTGGATCCTTATAACTCCATTGAGAGAAATTCGAAAAAGTTAAAATAACATTCCGGAAATGTTAATTTTACCCTGCAGTATTGATCTAAAATCGGTGTAAATATTACCCTTTTTAAGTATATTAGGGGTTAAAGTAACCCTTTTTCATGGTAATTTTACCCTTAAAGAGGTGTAAAATTAACATTAAAAAATGTTGATATATTTTTACGCCTAAGAAGTGTTAAAGCTCTGAGGAAAAAAAGTTAATCGCACCCTCTTTTTTTCTTAGTATCTGGTCAGGAAGGTTTTGTACTGATAGAAAGCTCTAAGGTCCAGCTATAATATACTAAAATTTGAGTCCGATCGATGTCATAGGGGTGGAGATATAGAGAAAACAAAAGAGGTGGTCTCCAAAATAGTGGAAGAAGGGGTGGGAGTGGCGTACTTGGAGGAATTATTCACGGGTCATTGCGGATCGCGGAATCGTTCACGGATTTTCGCGGACCACGAAATTTCTCGCAAATTTTCGGGGATCGCAGAATTTTTCGCGGATTTTCACGCAATGCAGTTCCATTAGTTCTTTCCGTATTCCGGACTTCTCTCCTCGAAGTTCTCCTTTTCAATTCCGGGAGATTGATTTTTCTACCATCACGAATCAAAAAAATTATGACAAATTTATGTCATACTGCATTGAGAGAAATCCGAAAAAGTTAAAATAACATTCCGGAATATAATATTTCCGGTGTAAATATTACCCTTTTTAGGTATATTATGGGTTAAAATTACCCTTCTTTCATGTTGATTTTACCCTTAAGAGGTGTAAAATTAACATTAAAAAATGTTGTTATATTTTTACACCCAAAAAGTGTAAGAGGAATGACGAAAGAAAGTTAATCGCACCCCTATTTTTTTCTCAGTGTGGTTATCCAACTGATCTGGCCGAATCTGACAAGGGAATAAAGCCAAACGGTTGCAGATAGTGACTTGATGTTTTTGAGGAATATCTTTCAAAAATCGACTCAAAGACAAATTATGTGACTTTCCTTTTTCTCTCATTCTTTTCTTTCCATCGCAAACTTATAGTTTCTCATAGATTTCTCATTAAATAATTCCTAAAAACGGGTTTTCAAGGTCAAGTGTTAAAGAGTATATTGACCACTTACTCCTCGACGGAATTAAGCAAGTTTGGATTCGTTGGAAAGGTCTTGGAATTCCGGAAAATTGCGAATCGGTTTCGACTGGTTATAATCAGGTAATAAAGAGCTACGAATAAATAATTTTTATTTATATTTTAATTGTATTCCAGGAGCAATTTTGGACAATTTTTAGTTTATAATGGTTCCGGCCGGTGGCAGCCAAAATCCCGAAAGCCAAAATCCCGAAAGCCAAAATCCCGAACGCCAAAATCCCGAAAAGGCCAAAATCCCGAAAGCCAAAATCCCGAAAGACAAAATCCCGAATTTTCAAAAACCTGTAAGGGATGAAATTATATGGAGGAAAATGTTTAAAATAATTTCGTAAGACACAGAAGATTTCCCTTTGCCTCCAGCAAGCGCGCGTACAATCGTGGGAGTAGCTATGATACTTTTAAGAATTCGGGATTTTGGCTTTCGGGATTTTGACCCATTCGGGATTTTGGCTTTCGGGATTTAGGCGTTCGAGATTTTGGCTTTCGGGATTTTGGCGTTCGGGATTTTGACCGGGACCCGGTTCCGGCACACATTTTAGATCAGGAAAATTTCATAAAGTCGATACTCACATCCCTTTCTTTCTTAAAAGTTTTGCTTACGTCCATTCTACACTGACAAAAAAAGGGGGTGCGATTAAGTTTTTTTTCCTCATAACTTTGACACTTTTTAGGTGTACAAATATATCAACATTTTTTAATGTTAATTTTACACCTTTTTAAGTGTAAAACTAACATGAAAAAGGGTAACTTTAACCCCCAATACACCTAAAAAGGGTAATATTTGCACCGATATCGGATCAATAATGCAGGGTAAAATTAACATTTCCGGAATATTGTTTTAACTTTTTCGGATTTCTCTCAGTATACTCTTTCACACTGTTCTTGTCATCTTCATCAGACTCTTCTTCTTCATCACACCAAATTAAATTGAGAAAACAGGGACACGAATTTAGATTTCATAAAATTTGACCGATCTAAATGGTGTGCCATAAAAATCAATTACTAGAAAAAAAATTAAAGATTTTCAAATGAGTTCAAATGTTATACGTTCTTATGGCTCGGGCACACCTTTTAGATCAAGAAAATTTCATGATGTCGAATTTCGGATCCCTTTCTTTTTCACATGTTTTGCATATGTCTATCTCATTCTCTCGCACTCTTCTTCTTCTCTTAAACATCACTCCAAATTCAATTTATCTCAATCGAATTGGTATGGAAAAGAATAAGATAGCCATACACTGAGAAAAAAAGAGGGTGCGATTAACTTTTTTTCCTCAGAACTTTAACACTTTTTGGGTGTGAAATATATCAACATTTTTTAATGTTAATTTTACACCTCTTTAAGGGTAAAATTAACATGAAAAGGGGTTAGTTTAACCCCTCATAAACCTAAAAAGGGTAATATTTACACCGATTTTGGATCAATACTGCAGGGTAAAATTAACATTTCCGGAATGTTATTTTTAACTTTTTCAGATTTCTCTCAGTGTATGCAAAACATGCGAGAAAGAAATGGTTTCGAATTTTGAGTTTTCATGAAATTTTCCTGATCTAAAAGGTGTGCCGGAGCCATTTAGAAAGTAATTAAAAAAAAAAATCGTTTAGATTTGAATGGATTTGCCCCACAAAGCACTTCCAGAGGTGAAAATTGAGAAAATCCACAACAATGAAGTGAATTTGCGCCGCAATATTACAACATGACTCAGATAAATGTGCTAAAAATCTATACCTCCAAACACATTTCATAAGTTTATCTAAAAAAAAATCCATTGCTCTTGCTATTTTCTCGTGCTTTTGTTGCAATCATTGTATAAAATCACAGTAATTTTTTAAATGTCTCCATAACGCGACAAAATGATTTTTCTTATTTTAGCGTCACAGCAATTACCATTGCAAATCGATTAATTGCTTCTATTAGACTGCTTCCTCAAAACTTTGTGAGACTAATGGGATGATTCTGGGAATTTTTGCTGAAGTTACTGGCGCACAAAGTTAATTGTGGAATTTTTTCAAGAGAAAAATTGGTACGTCCTTGGGCTGTGATTAGAGAGAGATTTCTTTGGATTCTTGAGATAACTCACCCACAGATGATGATGGCAAAGCACTGCAGGAGAGCCGGGTAGAGTTTATCCATCGTGAAGACGACATCGTCGCTTCCCAGAGCGGCAATATTCACAGGATTTGGGGAGAAATCTGGCAAATCTGTGGAGTTGATTAGGACCATGTTGTCTCCTTCAGTTTTGCATGCTTGTCCTCAGGTCAGTTCGGGTGGAATCTTTGGGATGATGCTGATGGTATCTGCAAGCACAGAACCACGTTGAGGAGAGATTTTCGGGGACAATTTGGACAGCTGTTCACACTTTCAATTGAGAGCAATTGAGCAAAAACCTTTCCCCCCATTCGCCACGTTCTTTCGCGATTTACTGACTGTGACTTTTTTCCCCATTCACTTTTATTTCTCTTTCATCTCCCGCTCAAAGCTGCCCGTGCTTGATTGAGAGAAATTACATAAAAGCTCCGCGAGAAAGGAGGAAATTCATTCACAAAACGCACACAATGGAGTCTCAAACTTTCCGGAGATACAAGCAAGACCCCTCCCTTATCATTGTCACCGTGCTCTGTGGTTGAATTTTGCTTGGGAAAGACACTGTGAAGCATTTAGAGGTCACAATGTGGTTCAATTGCCGTGAATTGAATGGATTTGTTGCTAATTATGTGATATTGATTTTCTGCAATCGCAAAACTGCGTAGGAAACAAGTGTCAGAAGCAAGGTACAAGGTTTTACCTTGATTCTCACTAAATTTCACCCCAATTTTTCATCTTCCATGATAATTTGGCAGAGGGATAACCACAGAACGCAATAATGTACAATTTGAGCGTAAAACTATCACTTACAATTATTAAATAAATGGAGAAAATCACAATAAAAATTACTTGCAAAATTCCATACTTGTCACTTTTATTCCAGTGAATGCTTTTCAGCTTTCCATTGGAAACCGCGATGCTTTTTTGTTGGGTGTTTTCGAATTTCGAAAACCGTTTGAATTTCAATTTGAATTCCACGATGGGAGAAAAATTCCAAGAAAATGTGTGGACGATCGGATTTATCCAAGGACATTTCCTCACTGATAGAAACGTCAAGATATTGCAATTTCACTTCAGAATTTCCGCTTTTACAAAAGTGCATTTATCGCTAAAATAGGCCAAAATTGTCACTAAAACCACTTGTAAAACATTTCAGAACATTCTTAAAATTAGCTAGAGTTAAAATTGTCCATCTACCGTAATATTCTATCTGTGAACAGAAGCCAAAAACAGGGAGTGTGCGATTTATATCAAAAAGATGCAATTCTAGGTGAGTTCGAGAAATTTCCCACAGAAAAGTAGAATTTTCTAGACTTTCAACTCTCCGTGCAGCAGAGAATCCCTAAATTCACGACAAATGGCAACATACGGATGGGGAAGTACGGCAAATGGAGAGCTGGGGCTAGGTGGAATCGAAGAGGACATAGTAAGGCATTTCCCGGTGAGTTTTCCAGGCAACCCTTGGTGATATCCTGGCGATTTTTTGCAGATCCTAACGCCAAGGGAGATTCACTGGTTGGAGGGAGCAGAATTGGATCAGGCAGCGTGTGGGACATCCCATACGCTCCTTCTGACAAAACAGGGAAAGGTTTATTCATGCGGAAGCAATGATTTTGGTCAACTGGGACACGATCATCCTTCCCGGAAAAGGCCACGTATGTCGTGCTTTAGTATGTGCCTTCATTTGTGTCATTTTAAGATTAACTCTCCTGTCCCAATCCTGCCTCTCCTTTGTGATATCTAATCATTATTCAAGTGCATTGCACCGCGAATTCATAAAATTCTTGCACCTCGCGAAAAAAGGTGAAAACACATTGACATAGCTCTCTTTGCTCAAAGTTTAAACGCGAAGGCTAAATTTTGACACACTAAACCGGAATTTTAGTTTTTTTTACGAATAATTTCTTGAAGCGCAAGTCACACTTACGACTTGAGCTGAGAGACGACTTTACGTTTATAATCAAAATAATTATTTAACTAAATTCCCATATATCAATTTTGTGCAGAATGATTAGAATTATTTCTTTTAATTAATTAATTAATTTTATCGGGTGGGTTGTTAAAAATATTCAAAATTTTCGAGTGGGACCAACATCCAAGACATCAAACTTTTTTCGAGTGCGTTGCCGAGATCAGCGACTAAGTGTCTTCTCGACAAATACAAAGGGAAAAGATATTACATTGAAAGGAAAATTATAAAGAAATACTGTTTTTAATGAAAAGAATTATTTATAATGTAAGTCCTTGTAGAAAAATGCATTAGATTAATTCTTTCAGTTGAAATACAGTGCCCGCTTCGTTATCCGGATGATTGGGAGACAATATGACAGATGTCCGCTTCGTAATCCGGATGGATTTTTTGAATTTGTTCAACGTCTCGAAAATATAATCCAAGATTTTTTTTTTGTAGAATTAGAATAAAACTTTTAAAGAAAATTAAAAAGGCATAAATTAGAGAATTCTGTGCTATTATACTTCATTTATTAAACAAAAACAACACAGGAATTCATTTTTATTGCTGAACACACCGACCGCTGAATACTGAATATATGACCTCAAAATTATTTTAAATGTAACCGTCGATAACTCGTCAGGATTACGCCGATCCGGATTAGAGAGCGGGCACTGTAACTTTTTTCGGGCCAGTCGTGATCAGCGATAAATAGCCAAGGCAACAAACTTATTTTGGGCACGTCGCTGTGACCAGCGACAAATAAATAAAACAGCAACCTTTTTTGGGTCAGGCGCTGTGATCAGCGACAGAATTTTTCAGGAGTCGTTGGGATCAGCGTTAAAGTAATAATTTCAACAAATAAATATGAAAACTCGCATGAATTAAATAGAGAAATTATGTTTTTAATCAAAAGAATTAATTCTAATGAAATTTAGTGTATACAAATTTATTAGTTTTCTTTCAGTTGAAATATTTTTTTTCGAGTGAGTCGCTGAGATCAACGCCCGAAATTTTTCGGGTATCGCTGTGATCTGATCTGAGATACAGTAGATAGACTCTCAAACTCAATGCTCTAAATCGGGCATATGGGGCAAAATGTCATCCGGTTTAGCGATAGAATTGAGCGTCAAAGCCTTTGTAAATTCCACAAAATGCGCTCAATTATAAAGAATCATGATAACATAAGAGGAACTACAGCGAATTTGAGCAAATTTGCTTCATAATTAAACGTGTAAATTGACAACAAAATTTTTCGCCCGATTGAAAAAGAGCCGATTGAGCGAGAGTCTACTGTAAAGTGATTGCTAAACAAATAAAATGAAAAAGAGAGTGAATCAAAAGAAAATTAACTAGGAAATAACAAAAAAGTATACTTATCGTTAAATTTAGTTTCCTTGAGATTGGGTTTTTTTTGCATGGAAAAACAACGGAAAGGCTTATTCATCAGACACACACTATTTGTCGGATTACAGCCCCTCGGGTGAGCCAAGACACAAACCTTTTTTCCGAGTGGATTTCGGTTAACTTCAGCTCAGTGTTTCAATCCAATATTGCATTTGCTGAAAAGCGCAAGTCCATGTCTCTTACCGTTCTTTCTCGGAGCGTAGAGTAAGATGACCAAAATACTCGATTTTAAGTGAGGATATTATTTTGGAATTCACGAATAGTCGCTTTTATTAGCAAAATATTAAAATTCTTGAAAAAAAGTAATAAAAATTTTGTAAATTATTTTTTCTACCGGTTAAGTTGTTGAAAATATTTTCCATTGAGCAGATGATCAGTTCATTGTCTACCCCTACCCTCTTTTCTTTTCAACTAGCCGATTTTTACCCCTTTCTATTCTCCCTATTTTTTCACAATTCTCTCAGAAGAATATTCACTATGAACCTAGGATTTTTTCTCGAAAAAAAATTGACATAAGTTCCAACACTGAGAGAAATCCGAAAAAGTTAAAATAATATTCCGGAAATGTTTATTTTACCCTGCAGTATTGATCCGAAATCGGTGTAAATATTACACATTTCAGGTGTATTAGAGGCTAAAGTTACCCTTTTTCATGTTAGTTTTACCCTTAAAAAGGTGTATAATTAGCATTAAAAAATGTTGATATATTTTTACACCTAAAAAGTGTTAAATTTATGATGAAAAAAAGTTAATCGCACCACCGTTTTTTTCTCAGTGAAAGAGTTAACTCTTTCCGGACCGCAGCATATGCTGCAAGCCAATTTCACGATTTTTTAATCAAAAATATCTAAGCTCAGGAATTAATTGAGGTCCTACAAAAAAAATCTTACATTTGGAGATCCTTATAGTTTGTAATCATCCACAAGAATAGGATTTTTATCAGTTCTGAATAATTAAAAAACATTGTTTTTCACTGAATATTCATATGCTGCTTTGGGTACTCAGAGTTCCAAAAGAGACGAAAGAGTTAATGGAAATGCACTAACAAACAGTACTTTTTAGCCAGAGTTCTTCAATAAATTGTCAGAATATTTAAAATTTTTACCTTAATAAAAAAATTAAAGTTTTATTCTGCAAAAGAAGCACAATATTTTCAAATTTCCCACGTCGCAACATAGTATACATTTAAGCATATTTCATATATTGACTCCCAAGTGTAGGTAAATTTGCATAATTGTATGTGCATAATTCCGTCAGGGGCATAATCCCGAAGTGCATAATGCCGGGACTGAGTATATCATGTCAACACGTAAATTCTATGTCAATGTGTTTTCACAGTTTTCATTAGGGTAAGTGTGCCAAATTTCGGCATAGTTGAATGCAAGCGCCAAGTCTCAAGTTTGAAATGGAATATTTTAAATACAAATTGATTTTTTTTATTTTTTCTTCTTAAAGAGTGTTGCTTGGAACCTTGTAAAGAGTTTACCGTCTTTTTTACTCTAAAATCATTCGTAATACATTTTAAAATGAATAAAAATATAGACATAGCTTTGGTGCCCTATTTCGGCCACCTTCATTCTCATAGTTCCTTGCCCTTCGGGAATTCTTCCAATATCTTTTTCACAGATTTTTGTTTCTCGAAGCTACATTTTTTGTTATTTTTTGCATTCTATAATCTCTAGAGTATGCAAAAACTAAAAATTTATGGAAATCCGAGGAATAAAAAAATGTGGCCGGAATTGCAAGCTGGCCGGAATTTGGTACACTTACCATAATATTTTTGGAAAAGGGCAATAGGGCTTTCAATTCCTTCTTCCCATTACTCCAATTCCTGCCATCAATTTCGAAACCTCGAATATTGATTCAGAGATTCCTGGATTTTAGAGAGATATCTGTTTGCAGAATTTATCAGTTCCCTGGAGAACTATACAATCACCCAAGTCTCTAGCGGAGCCACTCACTCCATGGCCCTCAATGAGTGGGGTCAGGTGTTTACATGGGGATCAGATACTCATGGACAATTGGGCAATGAGCTCCTGGGAGCCATTCAGGCCACTCCGCGAATTGTCCGTAGCCTGAGTACGAAACATGTGGTACAGATCGTCTGTGGGCACTTTCACTGCTTAGCCCTTACGAATAGCGGCGAAATATTTGCCTGGGGTGCCAATAATTTTGGTCAGTTGGGCCTTGGACCTGGCACAGAGAAGGTTTCCAAGCCAGCACTGGTGGAAGCTCTGAGTGGCATCCCAATTGCCTTTATCTGCTGCGGCAGCAATCACAGCTTCGCAGTGTCGACTTCGGGGGCAGTTTTTGCGTGGGGAAAGAACAATTTTGGCCAATTGGGTCTCAATGATGACTCCCATCATGCCTATCCTCAGCAGATCCGTGGCCTGAGAAGCCTAGGAGTGCGTCATATTGCCTGTGGGGATGACTTCTCGGTCTTCCTCACGGCCGATGGACGAGTGTTTACGTGTGGACTGGGCACGAATGGGCAATTAGGGCATGGAGTCAATAACAACGAGATTACGCCCAGAATGGTGCTTGAACTGGCCGGCAGTACAATTACCCAAGTGTCCTGTGGCAGGAAACATACGCTGGCTTTTGTGCCGTCCAGAGGGAGAGTTTATGGCTTTGGGCTAGGGCACTCTGGTCAGTTGGGTATGTCGAAACCTAGAAATGTTTCAATTCCACAAGTTGTCATTGGACCCTGGGTAAGTAGATCAGAGCATCGTCGCTCTCCTTGGAACTCTTCATGGTAATTCTCTTTGCAGATATCTCCAAGTGGACTGATGGAGGATGAGGGAGGTATTGGAGGACCTAGCATGAAAGTCAGGAGGATCTTTTCCGGTGGGGACCATTGCATCGTGTCTGCAGTAGAGAAATTCAGCAACATCCCATCTTATGATTCACGCATTTATGAGTAAGTTTGATTTGACTTTTATAAACGAAGATTTACGATTTTGGGTTTTTCGAGAAGCCAAAATTCGAAATAGGTCAAAATCTCGAAAAGCCAAAATTCGGAATTGATCAAAATTTCGAATGAGTCAAAATCCCGAAGGAGCCAAATTCCCGAACATCTCAATCTCGAAAGCCAAAATCTTGGATTGGTCGAAATCCAGAAAAGTGAAAATCATGAACACCAAAATCCCACGAAGACAATCCCGAAAAGTTAGAATCCCGAACGACAAAATCCTGAAAAGTTAAAATCAGGAAGAAATAAAACCCCGAAAGTCACAATCTTCAATTGTTCGAAATCATGAAAAGCCAAATTTCCGAACGTCTCAATCTCGAAAGCCAAAATCTTGAATTGGTCGAAATCCAGAAAAGTCAAAATCATGAATGTCAAAATTCCACGAAGACAAAATCCCAAAAAAGGAAGAATCCCGACTGACAAACTACCGAAAAGCCAAAATCCGAATTGATCGTAATCCTTAATGAGTTAAAATCCCGATCGTCACAATCGTGACAGCCATAATCCCGAACGCCAAAATTCCAAAAACCAAAATTCTGAAAGCCAAAAAAATTTTCAATTGATCGAAATCCTAAATGGGTCGAAATCCTGAATCCCGAAAAACCAAAATCCCGAAAAGACGAAATCCGGAAGAGATAAAATTTCGAAAGCTAAAATTTTCAATTGGTCGGAATCGCGAAAAGCCAAAATCTTAAATTCCAAAACCTTGAGAAGCGAAAATCCCGGAGAGAAAAAATCCCAAAGGGAAAAATCCCGAAAAGCCAAATTCCGGAAAAATCCAAAATCACGAAAACCAAAATCCCGAAAAGCCGAAATCCGGAAGAGGTAAAACTTCGAAAGCCAAAATTTTGAATTGTTCGGAATCGCGAAAAGCCAAAATCTTAAATTCCAAAATCCCGAGAAGCCAAAATCACGGAGAGCTAAAATCCCGAAAAGCCAAATTCCGGAAAAATCCAAAATCCCGAAAAATCAAAATTTCGAAAAGAATAAAATCCCGTAAGTCAAAATCTTGAAGTGGTCCAATTCTGAAAATCCAAAATCATTATCACCAAAATTTCGAATGCAAAAGAAAACCCGAACAGCGAAAATAGCAAATGGGAAATATCTAAAACGCTAAAATCCCGAAAACCGAAATACTGAATGCCAAAATATCGAATGGTAAAGTCCCGAAAGTCAAAAGTCATTCTGTTTTTGGATCAATCCGGATCGGACATCAATTATATCAAGTTTTTAAATTAAACTGATATATTTGACATCAGAAAGTTTTTGGGTCGAATAGGCAAGAGTGTATTGTAATACGCAAGCAATTTTTATGACATATCAGAAAAGTGACAAGTTCGAGTATTCTGCAAAGTTGGGATACTTTATTATTCCTTTTTGATCTTTCGATGATTTCTACTTTCCAACACCGGGTACCCATTTTTTGACATAAACTTCTGTTTGTCCATCTGATCTGTAAAATTAACATTCCGGAAATGTTAATTTTACCCTGCAGTATTGATCCAAAATCGGTGTAAATATTACCCTTTTTAGGTGTATTAGGGGTTAAAGTTACCCTTTTCCATGTTAATTTTACCCTTAGGAAGGTGTAAAATTAACATTAAAAAAATTTGATATATTTTTACACCTAAGAAGTCGTCGGTTGCGTCTACCTCTGTCGTATCTGCATTTCTTTTGTGTCAGCATTTCACGCAAGAGGGGACGTCTGTATTGTAGCTTGCACCAAATGCAGATACAAAACAAATGCAGATACGACAGAGGTAGACGCAACCGACGAAGTGTTAAAGTTATGAGGAAAAAAAGCTAATCGCACCCTCTTTTTTTTTCCTCAGTGTTATGAACTTTCGACTGAAGTATAGGCCTTAACTGTAAGACGAAAGCTTTTACATAAATATGTTCTAGATCTAGACAATGGGAACAAAAAGATTCCCCATATGAGTAACAATTTCGTTCCAAAAATTACCTCGTCCACGGACACTGAAAATTTTTGGAACAAATATATTACAGATGTAGGAATAATATTGTTATAAAAAATATGTACCAATTTGTTCCTGACAGTGGCAACAAAACCGGCGAGTGCAACAAATTCTGTTCCAAATTTCAGGAACAAAATTGTATAAAACGAAATCAACACATATTTGCAGACATTTCACCGTATCAAAACGGTCCCAAAAGAAATCTCTAACAGAATTGTTAACTAATATTTCGTAACAAAACTGTAAAGAAAACTTTTTGGAACAAACAAATATCTTCTCTAGGTACAAATTGATTCCAAAAAGTTTTGTTCCAAGGAAAACTTGTTCCAATATTTTGGTCAGTGTCCAAAAGTTTTTACCATGTAATTTAAGTTACGAGTATTCCGCAAAACTTGGACGCTTTTCCATCTCTTTTCAAGAAATATTACAATGTTTGCAGCTTATCGTATTATCTGGATTACGTGAGTTAGTTGAAGTATTTCAAAGATATTCTTTTGGCATTTCCAGCGCAAAAACTCAAATTTGCCAACTCTCGCTCGAATTGGCAAGTTCATTTAGTGATTTACCAAAAGACAGCAACGTTGATCTGGATGTTATATCAACATTAGAAGTGATATTCAAGAATCAAGCTTGCCTTAATGCTTCATTCCTTAAAGAAACCGAAGAACATACACCGTGCACGTCCAAAAATCATGGTGTAGATGTAGCAATAGCTGAGAATGCCTTTGAGTATATACGCAAAGTTGAGAATGAGAGCATAAAGAATTTGGTGAGTAGCAAAAGTGCTAAAAAAAATACAATTGCTCTCGTGTAAGATCGTTTAAAGGGAAACAAAAACAATCTTTCTTTTTTTTTTCTCTGGTTAGATTTGGGAGTCAATTACCACGGATTTGATACAGAGTCTAAAATCTAAACCACCGGATGTGGAAACCTTGCGTATTTACTTGGTTCTCCCACTCTATCATGAGTTTATCAACTCAAAAAATTACCAAAAACTCCATACGCCCTTCAGTCAGGCTGTTCTGCGTTTGCCGCAGTGTCCAGCCAGGATTGTTCACAAATGGTGGTCAGAACAGTCAGTTGAGTACTTTGAGCGATTGATTGAGTGCTTCAAGGGCGTCGTGACGTACATTGTGAACTTTCAGTATCGCCAGGATGCCAGTAGTCGCCTGGTGATTGGGTATGAGAAGAATCTCCATATGGCTCTCAATTTGATGCTCAATCTCTTTGTGTCAAATCATAAATATCGCACTGAAAAGGTGCCCTGCGATGTGTTCTATGTGAATGAACTACACGAAACTGTTGATATTCAGAAGGACTACTTGATGTGGCTACACGATAAGGATTCTACCTCTTTCCATCTCTGTTCCTATCCATTCATTTTTGATGTGGCCGCCAAGACGCTTCTGTTGGAGACGGATCAAAGAATCCAGATGCACAATGCAATGCAGGTAAGTTTATTCAGAAATTATAAAGTTAGTCCATAAATTCTTCCGCTTATATTACTTTTAAAAGTGAATATTTTGATCCTTGTCCCTGTTTAGAGTTTGAACGGTTTGAGATATCAATTTGAGATATTTAAGTGACCCCTCCACAGAATTGTTTATCTTAACTTCGAAAAGAATTATATTATTTTTTACATTTTCTCGCAAATGAACTTATTTTTTACTGCTTGTAATCAAAGAGAACGCAGTTACATAATCAACTTTTCTTTGTACTTGTGACACGGCTATAGTCCAAACGGTAAGAGATATCAACTTCCAGTCTTCGACGATCCCCCATAAATCAACATTATCTAGGACAGTCTCTTTTCTTTTACCTCCAAAATCATGTTTTTGGTTCATTTCGAAAACGACTGCTATGATTTCATTAATTTTCAAATATATTTTAGAGAGGTAGTCAAGGCGAATATTTTGTCCTTGGGCACCTACGTTCGAAAATCATTTCGATGTCGAATTTTCGAAGAGCAAAGTTTAACCACTTTGGAGAACCTTTTTTTCAATCGATTTGCTTAAATTTGAATTATTTTTTGAAAGATCTTGAAATTATCAACCTGACTGCATCGGATTTATAGTCATTAGGGAAGACTGGGGCAAAAAGTAACAAAACGAGTATTTTATTTTTTTACAAACTACTCGAACGCCCCAGAAATTTCTAATTAGCGCAGTTTTATAGGAAATTTACCGCTCTACAACTTTGTGAAAGTAGTTCTCCTCTATTTTGTAAGGAAATATATTTATCGAGCCGTTTTCTAAAAGGTAATTTTGTGACCATTCTCAAAAATGCTGGGGCAAATAGTACCATACATGGGATATTATCATATTTTGATTCGCTTTGTTACGGGATTCCGTAAATTAAAAAAAAAACAACCTAGATAACAAATTTTCATAGGAAATTTATTCTTCTATATTCTATGCCTTTGTAAAACACCGTTTTTTCTATCTGAACCATAAAAACGCTTTTCAAGCTATTTTGAAAAAAAAAACAAACACACACACACACACAAATGACTGCAAATCATTTGACCAATGCAAACAACAAGCGGCGGGACATGGCATTGATGTTTTTTTGCTGTGAGATATCATAAATTGTTTCGGTTTTTCTTACTTTTTGCTCCATAACTTTTGTTACTTTTTACCCCAAGTGGTTGTTCTTAATAAAAAGATTTCTTGAGAGAAGAATCTTTGTAAAATTCTAAAATAGATAGCGGATTCGTATTCAAAGAATCCAAATCATTTGGGAAATAATCATCAGTGCATAAATTTTGAATAATAATTAGGTAATAATTGATATATTCTTCAAGGAAAATATTTCAAATTTTGATATTTTTTATTTTCTAAATTCCTTGTTTGAATTCTAAGAAACATACAACATCGAAGAAGATCTATGGAAGTTATCTATGGAAATAAAATTAAGCCGGTATCTTATTTATCTTGGAAGATATTGAATTTTGATATTTTCGATTTGTAACTTTTTGCCCCAGTCTCCGCTAGTTACCTTTTTCGGATTTACTTTTTTATTTGTTCGTATGCTTGTTACTCGTGCTAAAATATTCTCTAAAACCTACTTTTATTAAGCAATTTCTTATTTCGAAATGGTTTTTTATTTCAAATTTATCAATCATTTTAACTTAACCCTCTAACGGCCAATTTTTAAATATGCAAAAAATGTAGTGTGATAATTTTTTCTAGATTAATTACGATTCAATAAACTCAAAAATACCATCCGTTCTTCATTTTCTCTTTTAGTTTAGGCGAAAAATGCAAAAATATAAAAAAAAATGTTGAAACTATTTGCTTCTAAAATTCACATTTTTACTTTTTTCAAATGCTTTAAATAAAATACACAAAGTAGAATGATAGGGTAAGGGCTCATAATTTTGTCCAGTCTGCTTATAAGCATCGATGTTTCAAGTTTGAAGTGCGATATTTTCAATAATAATTGGCTTTTTTTGTTACTGTCTTTTCAGAAGGTTTGTTTAGAAACTTAGCAAGCTATTTATCGTCTTATTTTTACTAAAATTACTTTTAATACGTTTAAAAATGAATTGATATGTAGAGGTGAATTTGGCTCTTATTTTGGACAACTTGTTTATTAATTTGGACAATTTGGCTGTAAATTTGGACAGCTAATCCGCCTCAACAGGATGCCCATTGTTCTTCATTTGATGAACCAATCTTACCAAGTCCTCTTCCTGTTCATGTAAGGGAAACGTAGAATGTCACAGAAGCCCGGAAACTTTCCATATCATTCATTAAAATGAGTTGACTTCGGTACTCCAAGTATGTGCGGATTCGCTCATTCTCTGGCTTTTCCGGGAGCCTTTCAAGGCTTTTCTCACTACATCTCGTTCGTAGAGATGATGCTTCTTTGTTTCTCCAGGCATTTGTCCAACCTAGTCATCATAAAAGCTAAAAATTCACGAAATATCGTGAAAAAAACACCTGTCCAAAATAAGGAGTATCACCTCACTAATAAATGTCTTAAAAAATTTCCCATTTTTCACACGAAAAATCTAATTTACAAGGCAAATCTCACTTCAGGTCAAATGTAAAAATCACCACTAACGTGAATCAACACAATTTTCAATGAATGTTCAATAATATCACTCAAAAAAAAAAGCGAAGAAACATTGTTAGTACTTCATCACAGCTAAATAGGACTGAAGTAAACACGAAGTTCTGTCATATTTCTCGTAAGCAATTGCTCACACTGAATTTTCAACAAAGCAATTTTAACTCAAATCATATTCAAAATTTAACGTATTTAGTGTTAAAACCTTCCAAAAAGAACAAATATTTAGATAGAATTCATTATTCATCAAATATTGGAATAAAAATCCATCATTTTAATCAATTTATTTTTAGTGTCCAATTTTATCCTCAAAGTGTCCAAAATAAGAAATTGCACAAAATTATGAGCCTTTCCACTAGGTAATTTTTGTTTTTATTTTGCAAGTCCTAAAAAGGGCGGACCTAATTTTTATAGGCTATACTATTTTATAGGTTATACTATTTAGATTCATCGGCATAATTTCTATTGTTCTTTTCATGTCTTCTACTGGTTTTGTTATGGCATATTATAAAAGTGTTATATATTGGAAATTGCTAATAGAATCTCAAATTTGCCATAGATTTTAAAGGGGGCGTGGCTATTTTTTTTCTAGTGAAACTTGCAGGCTTTATTTAAGAATTTATGGACTGCTTCTTCGGGAATTGATCATTCATTACGGAAAACAGTAAATTAAGTGTAAAATCTTTTCCCAGAGTGCCACTACTGATATTTTCATGCAAATGATGGCAGGGGCACCACAATCTCTGAATCCATTCATGACACTCAATGTTACCCGGAATAATCTCGTTCAGGACACTATCGACGAATTGAGTCGTTACAATGCGAATGAATTCAAGAGACCTCTACGGATAAAGTTCCGTGGAGAGGAAGCTGAGGATGCTGGTGGGGTGCAGAAAGAATTCTTTATGCTGTTGCTCAAGGAGATTTTGGATCCAAAGTATGGTATGTTTAAGGAGTACGAGGATTCGAGGTACATTTGGTTCTCCAATGCATCCTTTGAGAGTGTCAATATGTACACACTTATTGGGATTCTCTGTGGTCTGGCCATTTACAATTTCACTATTATTGACTTACCCTTCCCGTTGGGGCTGTACAAGAAGATTCTCAGGGAGGTTGTAGATTTGTCTGATTTGAAGGATCTGAGTCCAACGGTGGCTGCTTCAATGGAGGAGATGCTGGCTTATGAAGGAGCGGATTTTGAGGATGTTTTTCTAGTGACATTCTCAATTACTGAGGAGATTTTTGGGGAGCAGCGAACGGTTGATTTGAAGCCCAATGGACGGAATATTATGGTGACGCAAGAGACAAAACAGGAATTTGTTGATCTCTACATTGACTATGTCTTTAGTGAGAGTGTCAAGATGCATTTTGAGGGATTTGATATGGGATTTCAGAAAGTTTGTGGAGGTAGAATTTTAGGATTGTTTACGTCACGCGAACTGATGGCAATGGTTGTGGGCAATGAGAATTACGATTGGTTTGCATTGCAAGAGACGGCAGAATATAGGAATGGATATTCGTCTAGTGATCAAACGGTTCAGTGGTTCTGGGAGGTGTTTCATGAGCTCAGTCTCAATGACAAGAAGAACTTTTTGCTCTATCTCACTGGATCTAGTCGTGTACCAATTCAAGGCATGAAAGCCATTAAAATCTACATTCAACCAACACCTGATGATCGTTTTCTGCCCGTGGCTCATACGTGCTTCAATTTGTTGGATTTACCGAAGTACAAGACCAAGGAGAAACTGAAATACAAACTCCTGCAGGCCATTCAACAGACTCAGGGCTTCAGTTTGGTCTGAAGACAACGGGACGATGTAGGTAACTATTACCATTTTGTGCAGAATGAAGATTTGCTAAGATGATATTCACTGACAAATAACTGAACAAATTAAAGAATTATTTTCATGGAGGGTGAAGTCTTTCAATTTAATCATCATTTTACTCAGATTGATGCATCATTCGATGTACTTGACGGTAAGTAGTTGATTCTATAATTTCCTGAGATTCTGTTTGGCATCGCATTACTTTTCAGTTGTTGCCTTTCAGCAAGGTTAATTTGAATGAGAATAAAAATCCAGATGAAGTGGAGGAAGTCCTGAATAAGGCATCTGCTGAAGCGGATTCTGTTGTGTTGTTTGGGGATTTCAATTCCCATGTTGGTGTTGACTCTGAGACATGGAGGGGTGTGATTGGGAAGAACGGGGATAAGAGTGAGAACCCGAACGGTAAAATGTTGCTGGATTTCTGTGCAATCAAAGGTTATTCAATCATGAATACCTTTTTCCAGCACAAGAATATTCACAAATACACCTGGGTGTGACGTGGTGAATTTCTAACAGTGTATAACTGTCAGTTGAAATACAGTTGAGTTGAGATTGCTGAAGAAGACGCACGTGTTTGAGTTGAGTTGAGCCCCACTGTTACACTGGGAAGACACAACACGAGGACTTAAGTCAATAATTGACTTTGTCCTTGTTCCCGGTGTTGATAGAAGAATTGTCCAAGACGTTCGAGTTTTTCGTAGTGCTGAACTGTCAACTGATCACCACCTGCTCTTCGCAAAAATTAACCTCAACGAAGACCCTCCCGCTCTACCTAAGAGTAAGAGCAAAGTGCTTTAATGCATTAGGTGGGAGAGTCTCAAGAAGAAAGACCGTTGAGGAAAAATTTGTGAAGGGCATACAGGGAAGGTTTGAACAAATTCCACAGTCTCCTTCTGACATAGAGGCTGAATGGGCCTGCTTCCAAACAGCCATTTTGGCCTCGGCTACAGAATCTTGTGGCGTGAAGCGCATTAATGTGACGAACAACGTGAAATGGTCATCTTGGTGGAACACAATGGGAGTAAAAGAAGCCGTTGGAGAGAAAAAGAAGGCTTACAAGTTGTACATACAACGTAATACGGACCTCAGACCTAAGGCTTAGCCATATGGCTTAACTTCTCTAATTTCTTCATAATCAAGATTTTTTGGAAATTTATCACTCAAGATTGATCAACATGGGCAAGTGATCCAATGAATTTTGAAAAACCAATATAATTGGTTGCTATTTTAAATTTCGAGACCATTGGGAACTGGGCTAAACCTTAGGTCTGAAGCCGGCCTAAGGATTCTGAGTCTCGTGATCGTTACGTTGAAGCGCGAAAGGCTGCAAAGCTTGCAGTTAGAGAGGAGGCGTGGAAAAAGTTCGGTGAAAAGCTGGAGCTTGACTACAGGATGGCATACAAAACTTTCTGGCAAACAGTCCGAAGACTCCGAGGGAAGAAGAGCAATTCCATCCAAGGAAGGAACTCTTTTGACCAAAGAGGAAGAGGTCTTAAGTCGCTGGAAGGAATACTTCTCAGAATTGCTTAATCCGCATCAAGGCACTGATGATGACGTACCCACGAGTAAAGGCAGGGAAGAAAGTAGTCCTTCAGAGAGTGAAGTCCTGTATGCAATTAGTAAATTGAAGGATGGAAAAGCTGCAGGAATTGACGAAATACATCCCGAAATGCTGAAACTTTTGGGTATAGCGGGGGTCAGTTGGCTCACGCGTGTCTTTAAGGTGGCTTGGAAAAGTGGGAGAGCACCAGACTGGCAAGTTGGGGTCATTGTACCTATATTCTAGAAGGGAAACAGGAAAGATTGCTCCAATTATAGGGGAATTTCCCTTCTGAGTTTGCCTGGCAAAGTGTATGCCAAAGTCCTTGAGAGAAGATGCCGAGAAATAGTCGAACCCAGACTGGGTGAGGAACAATGTGGTTTCAGGCCTGGTAGAAGCACCACGGATCAGCTTTTTACCCTGAGGATGATTGTCGAAAAGGCTTGGGAGTATGCAATTCCACTCTATGCTTGTTTCATAGATTTGGAAAAAGCATATGACCGAGTACCGAGAGAACAACTTTGGGATGTACTGCACGAGTACGGACTGGATGAAGAATTGGTAGGAGCCATTCAGTCATTGTACAGACGTACAGAGACTGTAATACTTGTGTTCGTGTAAACGGATCCAAGTCGGAAGGTTTTCAGGTGGGTGTTGGACTCCGCCTGGGGTGTGTTCTATCATTATTGTTGTTCATACTATACACAGATAAGATTATGGAACGCAGTCGGTGGCGGAATGCGATTCGTATTGGGGATTTCAGGGTGAGCCATCTCCTCTATGCAGATGATTTGGTTCTTCTTGGATCTTTCGAAGAAGAGCTTCAGCGCGCACTTGACCGATTTGTAAATGTTTGTGCCGAAACAGGTATGAAGATGAACGACAAAAAGTCGGAGGTAATGGTGATTTCTCAACAGCCTGTGAAATGCACCATACATGTTGATGGAGAAGCATTGACAAGGGTGGAGAAGTTCAAGTATCTTGGGGTGTTATTCACGAGTGATGGTATAGGTTTCACACCGAACTATCGTCGCGAATCGGTCAAGCTTCTGCAGTTATGAGGGAGCTTGGCAGAAGCGTGCTGAGGAAGGTCGAGCTTAGTCGATCGGCTAAATGATCGGTTTTCAAAGCTGTGTTCATTCCTATTCTCACCTATGGTCATGAGATTTGGGTAATGACCGAAAGGGTAAGATCGCGAGTGCAAGCTGCCGAGATGAGATACCTCCGGGCGGTTAAGGGAATCACTCGTCGAGATCGAGTGAGGAATGTAGCCGCTCGTGAGGAACTAAGAGTCTATGAGATGCTTCTTCGGGTCGAGAGATCACAACTTCGATGGTATGGACATGTTCAACGCATGAATGAAGAAAGATTCCCCAGAAAAGCTATGCAAGCCATTGTGAGAAGGCTTCGATCTCGAGGCAGACCTAGCACAAGGTGGCTGAATCAAATTCAGAATTTTGCCTTGGAACGCCTTGGGATCGAACCCAAACATCTTCCTGAAGTGGCGGAGGATCGACAAACGTGGGCTGTTAAGCGATAGAAAATCAATGAATGAATCTTCTCATCACACATAGCCCTTACAAGTTATTGGCCAGCATGATCTCATCATTATTCAAATATGTAACTCCGTAACCGCTTTATCAATTATAAAAACATTCTGTGTAAGTTGTATAAAGAGGCTCTCAACCTAACTAGCACCACCGAGACGAGAAGGCTCCGGGCTGTTAGTTATTTGTTGACTTCAGACAGGCTTATGATACAATTAACAAAGACGGACTGTGGGTGCTTCTGGGGGAGCTCGACATTCGTGCAAAACTTACGAAGTTGGTGAGAATGACAATTTCTCAGTCGCAGTGTCAGATGAAATTGACAGATGGTAGGAGACTTATTTCGCGTATGTCTTAAAGGGAACTTGCAGCCACCCTGGGTACAGAAGTAAATGCGATCGATGATACTCAAAATAAGAGCATGAGAACCTGAGTTCAGTTCAAAGTAATTCTGAATTAAGTTTTTGAAGACAATCACTTACTTGCAATTTGATAAAAAGCCGGACAGTGTTGAAAGTCGGACACATCGAAAGTCGGACAATGCAAGGTGGCTGTAGCACACATCATAAAACTGAGCAGTTTCTTAATGTCCGCATTTTCAAATGTATAACAATTTCCAATGAATTGTATACATTTGCAAAAATCTTGGCTGTTACACACGTAACTATTCAAATCTCTTCCTGGGATGCTTCAAAGCCGTTCCGGTGTGATTGTTTTCTTGATCTTTGTCAGTATTTGAGCAGTCGAAAGAGTCCGTCCGGTCTCGAACGTCAGAGAAGCACGACGTGTGAACTTGGGCCTCTCCGGGGAATCTGGCTAGGTGCTGGAAGTTGTGGAAGCTAGTTGCCTTTTGCACAAATATTAGTCTACGCTCAGCTCTTGGCAGGCATTGGACAGGCTTTTGCGAAAATTAAAGCTTCGTAGGAAAGTCCCTTTTACTTTCTAGTAAAAGTTATAAAAATTCCAGAGGCAGAGAAATACAAAGAGGACTCAGTGAATAAAAATAAAGAAAAACAATCGGTTTCAGCTTAAGTATTATTTGAGTTTATATTTTGAACTGAAGAATTTATACATTCTCGATAAATACATTATGCAGAGCTCTAACTTTGACAGAAATGGAAGGGAAACAAGAATTTAATCTACGGTGAAAAGGTGTTTTTTTAAATGTCTTTTATCAATATAAATAAAAAGGAGGGAAGAATAATAGTCCTTGAGGAAAAAGCTTAAAACTATTAAAAATATATATATTAATTTAACTAACAATTACTTCAATATATCTCATCTAAATAATTTATAAATGCTATAGCAATTTGTATTAACTGTGATTCAGTATTGAGTTCTCTTTGGAGTGGAAGATATTTGTTTTCTCCACTCCCAATCCCAGGCTCCTCATGGGGGGCTGTCTTGTATCACAATGTAAAATAAAAGCCTCTACTAGACCTCTCCTCACTTGGCTACAGACGTGAGAATTTTCACGGGGAGGGATTTTCTATCTGTATTCTCGTTGAGACTCGACGAACTACTGTTGACTGAGTCACTGCGAGATGATGATAGTGAAGATCGTGGAACTCTGGCATGTGGATTCTTCACAGTCGAGGTTAAAATGGGAATTTTACGATTACCATTGACCATGGGCAGGGATAGAGGCCCCGAAGAGATTCGCCCATTTTTATTTGCACTACATTTTCCCGCCAGACCATCATCCACGCTGAAACTTCTCACGTACTTCTGAGAATTGGCCATGTTAGTCACATTTCCAATTGGAGTTGTTTTGACTGGTTTCACGGAGTTGCATTTTGTGGGGCTCTTGAAGGAGATGGAAGTGGTTGTGGTGATGCAACGCTGAGAATTCTGGGACATTCCATTTGATTCAGTTCTAGAAGGACGAAAAACACAAAGTCATTCAGAAATTCAGTTTCTCTAGCTTAGAGCACTCTTAAGGGATCAACCTCTGACATCTTCAAGAGCCGCATGAAAAATTAATTGAATATATTGATTTGATATATTTTTGTTATACATTAGAAATTATTTCAAGCTAATTTCATTACAAACTTGACAATCTCTTTAGTTTAAAATTCATCAAAAGAAAAACATAATTATTTCAAATCACACTTTCCAAATTTTCTATTCCTATCACATTATTCAATTCCTTTGCTTCTTAGAGCCTCTGTTTTCCTCCACAAAAAAATATATATATTTTGAAAAACTTTCCAAAAATAGAATAAGACATCCCTAAAGTCATGCAAAATATCATGCGAGATCAAAGCTCTCGAAGGCCACCGCAATTATTGTATTTTGTGATTTTTTTTTAAATCTTTACAAACAAGGACCCAAACACGTGTGAAGCACGTGGAGGATGCAAAGGATGTTTATGGCACACAAAACTACTATTGCGATCAGGCAATCACACAAAAGTACCTGGCCAAAGTGAATCCTGCACCATTGTCCGGCAAATTCAGGGATTTGGGGAAACGTAATGCATCCGGTTAGCAGCATCAATTGAGAATGTTAGTTGGAGTTATGAATAATGTCGCAGAGGAGGATGAAAAGCTAGATAATTTACTGTTTAAATTAGTTTGAATATTTAAATTCGAATATTTGACATGTTTGTCAACTAACAACTATATCTTTATATCAGAATTTACATCTAGAATTTCTTATGTCGTATATAGCCGTTTAAAATCGATTCGATTATGTACCATCTCCGACTGTTATAAAGCAGCGGTGTGCAAGAACCGTTTGAAACCGAATCAACCGAATAAACGTCAAAATAAATTTGTTCAGATAGCGTTTTGACCATTGACAAGTTTCATTTGACGTTTGCTCAGTTTCAGATGGTTCTTGCACACCTCTGCTTTATAAGAAAGTCGCAGATGGTACATAACCGAATCGATTTTAAACGGCTATATACGACATAATAGCAATTCTAGAATTCTTAGCCGGTTTTGGTAAAGGGGTGGCTCATATTAAGACACCAGAGAATTCCGTACTAATTACTCAAGAAATATTTCGAGAAACCCGAAAAAACCTAAAAACTGCATCGAGAAACCCAAAAAATCACATTGAGGATCAGAAAGATTTGTCAATGAAAATGTAATAAAATGTCACTAACAATAAAAATGTCAAAACCTTCGTTTTGTTAATCTTTGGAGATTTTTAAAAGTCAATTCAAGCATTAATTTTGTCCTAAAGAGACCGTCTAATTAATTTTTTTGTCAGTCGTGTTTCGACAAGTTGTTATCAGTTCGGTCGATCAAAGTGACGCATATTGGTGCCGATCAGCTGATCTGCCTCTTAAAATCCATTCGCTGAGCGTAGGGAAAAGTACTCTCCCTTTGAACGTTCATGTCTTCGAATAATGTGAATTTTCTTTTATTTTCTTAGGTCATTTTTTTTGAAACATAAATGATCTCACATTATTCAAAGGCATGAACGTTCGAAAGGAGAGTGCTTTCCGCTACTTGTTTAACATTTCGCAAAACTTTATATGGAGTAAAATCTTATCGTGAGAATTATAAATAATAGAATTCTTAAGAAATTCTTTTAATTCATAAAAAATGTACAGGATTTAAGTTAAATATTAAGTTAAATATTGATTTCCCATCCATAGGGTAGATGTCCTAATTCAAAACCGTTTCCAAATGCTTTAATTTTGACAGAAGATTCAAGACATTAAGTTCATTTTTTTCTGACGAAAATTACATAAATTTGCTCTTTGACTCTTCTAGAATGTTACTGTTTTGTGAATATTCTTTAAATATAATTTAAAACTTCTTAAATATAAGAAAAATACACAAGTGCAAAGTGCTGCAATTGGAAACAAATTAATCCAAATGGAGACAAGGGAAATTTCCTAATTGGAGACAAGAAATGTAAGTAAAACCGCGACGAAAGGCTTCAAAAACCTTGTTAACTCTTTCGTCTCTTTTGGGACTGTAGTACCCAAAGAAGCATATGCATTTTCTATGAAAAACAATGTTTTTTTAATTATTCAGAGTTGATAAAAATCCTATTCTTGTGGATGATTACAAGCTATGAGGATGTTCAAATGTAAGATATTTTTTGTAGGACCTCAATTAATTCTTGAGCTTAGATATTTTTGATTAAAAATTGTGAAATTGGCTTGCAGCATATGCTGCGGTCCGGAAAGAGTTAAATTGCTCTTGAGTGTAGGATTTGTTCTTATTCCCGCTCTTTTCTCCTTATCCATCTGAGACAACAAGAAAATCTCTTAAAAAAATCATATTTCCAGTGTTTCCTCTACAGATACTTTAGAAAAACCCTTTTTGCTCACGAAATAGGTAATTATTTCATTTAAAAACTTCACGTACCGTTGACAGTATAGATTAACACTTAATTTCACATGATTTCGCCAGAAATATTACGTATTTAAATTTAAAAAAAAAACGAATAAAGAACATAATCACCCTATTGTGTTTTTCATTAGAAAACATGGTCGATTGATGAAAAATTCGATGGTGAAAAGGTACAGTTTTAATTTTCCTGAGAAATTTATAAATACAAATTTGTGAATATAAATTGATTTTCGCTTCATTTGGAGCAAAATTAACTAAATAATGAAACTTAGGTATAGAAAATATATAAATAAAAATTTAATACTGTATTTATCATAGAAAAAAATGATGTTTCCATTTGGAGTAGCGAAAAGTTTCCAATTGGAACAGGTTTTGAATTAGCTTAATTTACCCTAGTTAAAGACTTATTTAAATGACCCTTCAATTGCAAGATCAATTCAAAATTTTACGTTGTAGTCAATGTCTTTATTCTTTAACAAAATTTACACATCTCTTTTGCTTTCATCTCGGCATCTAATTGTCGCCGACAATTAACATTATCCTGACCAATTTTTAACCTTTTGACCAAAGTGCCGCCTATGAACTGAAGTTAACTGAAATCCATTTTTTTGGATATCCAAATTATATTGAGAATTAGGGAGATAAACTCCTTCCGGATACGTCCTGATTAGCCTTTCAATAAAGGAAAATGTGAATATTTTGTCACCGCTGACGGATCCTGGAGGAGTTTATTCTCATAATTCTCAAGATACGCCTTATATGTCAGTGCTGTTGCAATTATAGTAGAGTTTCTCAAATTTGATCATTTGGGGAGTATAGACGATATTTTTCTCACTACAGTAGACTCTCTCTCAAATAGGCATTTGGGGCGAAATGTAATCCGGTCTATCGATAGGTTTGGGCGTCAAAGCCTTTGTAAATTCCACAAAAGGCGCTCAATTATAAAGAATGACGATAAAATAGGAAGAACTACAGTGAATTTGAGCAAATTAGCTTCATAATTAAATGTGAAAATTGTCAACAAAATTTTTCGCCCGATTGAAAATGAGCCGATTGAGTGAGAGTCTACTGTACTAAAATTTTAACAATATTTTCAAAAACGTAACGGAATTCTTGTAAGATGCACTTCCCTTAAACTATAACAAGAAAAGAGCTTTTAGAGAATATAGCAATATAATGTAATGTTTAATAAATTTTATTTGTCAACGGAAGTTAGTAAACTTTCTTCGTTCACGATAATCAAAAAGTGTTTGATGATTAAAATGTCTCGTAAATAAAAACATTTGAATCCATTGAAAGATTTATTTGGATATGTTCTTTTATTTGTTAGGCAACTGTCCTTCGTCTTCAAAGAATTAATATCAGTCGTCGTTGACGGAACAGTTCATTTCAACGAAGGTTTTATTTTATTTAAAAATAGAAACGTTTAAACAATTAGGAGAAAGCGTGCTACCTTCGGACGACTCAAGCTTCGAACACTTCATTTTCTTAAATTTGTTTTTAATGAATTTTACCTATTATAATATTATATTTTCATAACTTAGTCAGAAAAAAATTGTGTTGTTCGAAGCTTGAGTCGTCCGAAGGTAGCGCGTTTTCCCCAACTTTTTCGTTTTCTTTTCTCTTTGATCAACTGAAATTACTGAGAAATTTTCAAAATTACAAAATAGACATGATTCTGAATCACCCCATCTTATCCTAATTCCGAATTAAGGAAGTTTATTGAATATTTGGTAGAACAAAAGAAGTATTTCCTCGTTGAAAATCATCCTCTTATGTCCTCAGTGGTCTTTGCAGTCCGCTCGAGGGTTAATAGAAATTTGCGCTCGAATAGACCTAAGATTTTATTTTAACACTGAAATTAATGATTCTTAACACAACTATTCGAAAATTTCGTCATCAAAACTTTATCGATTGAGGAAAACTTTCTATCACTGTTTTACTGTATAATTATGTAACCTTCATCCTCCGTAAAACGACCAAATGAAAAATGTTTATTTTGAAATAATGCGTGTAAAATTATTAAAAATTAAATGGAATTCTAGAAAGAAATGTTCTAATGTTTCCAATGAGTGTTGAAATTTTCTCAAGGCACCAATGTGATGAAAAATTTATGATCAATCTTCTAGAGATTGATGTAAAGTAGCTGAAGGATTGTTGATAAGGAATTTGGGTGAATGAAGGAAAAAGATGAAAATGACGAATTCGAGTGAAAATTGCAATACAAGATCTCGATCTGATGAAAAAATCATATCAATTGGATTTTAATGAAATTAGAAAATTGTTCAAACTTACCTAGATATTTGATCTTGTGCTACAGTTGAAATTGGTTTAACCTGTAACAGATTGGAAAATTAATTTTTGTTTGCAATAAATGAAGAATTTAAATTAGTTTAATGTTTTTACCCTTTCAGTTTGCGTAGCACTTTCTACTGTATTAGCATTATTTCTGCTCTTTAGTTTTTCCGCCTCATACTTGGCAATTATGTTCTTCTGAATCTTTATCGTTCTGTCTCTATCATCGAGTTCAGTCTACGGATGAGATGAGGTAGATAAAAAATATATCTTAAGTTTTTGAACCATATAAAAATTTTTAAAGTCTTTTTTCCTCCTAGAGGCAAAAAAGGTTCATGCACGGTGTAAAAAACAAACGTAAATTCGCTATATAATTCTTACGTGTGCGATTATCGGTAAAAGTGTAATTGCAAATTTTCAATTTGGGGACTATTTTGGTATTTTGGGGAAAGAGAAGATTGTCAATTAGTGTGCCTCTTGGCTGCGTGAAATGTTGCTCTGACATTAAAAATCTTATGGTGAGATGGAAAGATAAATAAAAGAAAACTAAACAGAAATCGTGCTAATACCTGAAGGAAAACCACCTGTCTTCTCAGTTCCGCCATTTCCTGACGAGGATCTTCGGATGCTGATTCACTCTGGAGACTCGAGAGGCTGCCTAGGTTACTGTCTGGTGCGCAGGAAGCGAAGATCTGCCCATTGTTGTGTTCAAATGAGTTGAGAGGTTCGCCCTAGAAAGAAGTAAAGCGAAAAAACATTAAAATAATTGAAGTAAAAAACAAATAAAATCGTTTTACTAATATCGTCGGTTGCATCGACCATTGTCGTTTCTGCATTTAAAAAGCAGATACGATAATTGTTGATGCAACCGACTGACGGGTCATCTACGGTGCCATCAAATTTACCTTAGAAGTTAATTTTAAATGTGAGATTATGTAAGTTTGGGCCCCCGACATTGTAAAAACTTAAGCGTTGTATAATTAATGCCTGTTTTAAGACTTATCCTAATACCAAAAATATCAAATGAAATGCTTCCTATATCCAATAAGTTATTGTTCTTTTATTGATCAGATTGACTTATTTTATATTGATCAGGTATGACCATTACTTATAGTTAATGCTATATCGGTGTGGTTGATTCTAATCTAACTATTTAATTCCGCATAGCGCAAGAAGTGGATCACCTCTTTAGTATAGGGGAGACCGGGGAGGTTTGGGTCACTTTTCATGTTTTGACTTTGACACAGTATTCCAAAAAACTTCCAAAAAAAAACTTTGAAAATAACTGAGTTTTCTTGGAGAAGATAAAACATTTAACTTGACGCTTTGTCCCAAACCTCCCCGATGCGATGTGGGGTAGTATGGGACGCAAAAGGGGATGTTTGGGACGCATTTTTTCTCGCATAATTTGCATTATTGGAGCACGTTAATTAATTTTAAGTACTATAGATAAAAAATATTTTTTAATAGAAATAAAAATGTTTGGGATATTGCTCGAGAAATTTTCGAGATAATAGTTTTTAATAGGATTGAGTAAAGGTCGAATATCCTCTGGAGAGTAAATTATTGATTCCCAAGACATTGATGGTTTAATTGTCCCTGTAAACAACTGCTCAACTGGTAAAGTTTGCACAAGAGGTAGATTTCCAGTAGAAACTGGGCATTACTCTCCATTTTGACAATAAAATATTGCACGCCACCTACAATCTTGTCGAAAATCAACGTCCCATTCATCCCCTTTCAGGTGTTCTAAATATCTCCGCGGGTAGTTTTGGTATTTAAAACTTTTAAGTAAAAAACAAGAGCGTATAATCTCTAAAACTTTTATAAAAATATGTGCCCATGATAATATATCGCTGATATAAAATACAAAGAGTAAAACTTAGAATTCAAAAAATACAATTTTTATCAATTTTTAAGAAAGTGTTCATAGAATAAACACAATAAAACTAAGGATATTCATTCTTTTAGTCAAGATACATCTTAATATTGTTTACGATTGAATAAGTGGTTAAATCCCATTTATTTCAAAAATTAATGAAAAAACCGCCTTGTCCCACACTACCCCTGTCCCAAACCTCCCCGGTCTCCCCTATTGAAGTTTTAGATCAAGAAAATACAGAATAACGACTCCAATAGTGTCAACGTATTTGCTGATTGTAATATATATTTCTGCAATATTTTAAGTTATTAATTGTTTTATTTACTATTTTACTTGTTAAAAATTATCTAAGTTTCTTTTTTTAACAAATTTAGTTTACAAGTATGGCTGAATTTCAAAATTTGTAGGGGCTGACACCAGTGGAGTCCTACTGTAGTTCTGTTGAAAATTTAGTATAAAAAGATGGCAAAGCGTTCCAGCTTTGCGGAGTGCTCGAACTCACGAGAAAGAGCTATCCGTGTATCATCTTTTCGCATACATTTTGGGCACATACCGCTCTACTACCGATTAAAATAATTAATAAATTTAAAAAGCCACTCCGGAATAAGAAATTAGTAATTATTAGAAAAAAATAAATAGCACATCCGAGAAATGCTTGGAAAACCTTGGAATAGAAATACAAAAATAAAATAAAAAATAGTACAAAAATACAAAATAAAAAATACAAAAATAAAAAATAAAAGAAAACAAAAAATATTTGCTAATATTCATGGAATTTTGAAATAATGTTCCATAAAAAAAGACTTGAAATCTTATATGAAACATGACCTCACATTGTTAACTAACTTCTTAGCTAAATAAGATAATGATGAAGAAATCTTTATATTCCCTACAATTTATTGGGCTATGTATGACATCAAAATTGTTATAATAACGTCTAAAACCTGATCTACTTTGTTCTAAATAAAATACCAGATAAATATGTTTTCTGAATTAAGAAATTATAAAAAAACACACTTAAACCCTAGGAGTTAATTAATTTTCATTTTTAGTCCAAGTCGTATGTATTTTACAATGAACTTATTGAAAAACAGATAGGGTAAGTGTGCCAAATTCCGGCCAGCTTGCAATTTCGGCCACCTTTTTTATTCCTCGAATCTCCATGAACTTTTATATTTTACGTACTCTAAAGATTATACAATGTAAAAGAATAGCCAAAAATGTGGCTTCGACAAACAAGATGACGTGAAAAAGATATTGGAAGAATTCCCGAAGGGCAAGGAACTATGAGAATGAATGTGGCCGAAATAGGCCACCAAAGCTATATTTATATTTTTATTCATTTTAAAATGTATTAAGAATGATTTTAGAGTAAATAAAGACGGTAAACTCTTTACAAGGTTCCCAGCAACACTCTTTCAGAAGAAAGAATTAAAAAAAATGAATTTGTATTTAAAATATTACATTTCAAACTTGAAACTTTGACGCTTGCATGTAACTATGCCGAAATTTGGCACATTTACCCTACCTATAACCTTAAC